>NW_026057578.1:52009209-52204181 GCF_023721935.1 Panthera uncia | reverse complement strand
GAGATACCACTTCACACCTGTCAGAATGGTTAAAATTAACAACTTAGGAAATGACAGGTGTTGACAAAGATATGGAGAAATGGGAAAACTTTTGCAGTGTTGGTAGGAATGCAAACTGGTGCAGCCACCCTGGAAAACAGTATGGAGGTTCTTCCAATTATTAAAAATAGAATTACCCTATGACCCAGAAATTGGATTACTAGGTATTTATCCAAAGGAGCACATGCACTGCAATGTTTATAGCAGTACTATCAACAATAGCCAATTTTTATATATCTATATCTATCTCTATATCTATATCTATATCTATATATATCTATAGATATATATATAGATATATCTATATATAGATATATATATCTATAGATATATATAGATATAGATATAGATATAGAGATAGATATAGAGATAGATATAGATATAGATATAGATATATACACACACACACACACACACACAACAGACTACTACTCAGTGATCAAAAAGAATGAAATCTTGCCATTCGCAACAACGTGAATGGAAGTAGAGTGTATTATGTTAAGTGAATGGTACAAATATCATGATTTCACTCATTTGTGGAATTCAAGGAACACAACAGATGAACATAAAGGGACCGAAAAAAATAAAATAAAAACAGAGGGAAAGGCAAGCCATAATAGACTCTTAAATACAGAGAACACACTGGGGATTGCTAGAGGGGACGTGGGGGGTGGGCTAAATGGGTGATGGGCATTAAGGAGGGCGTTTGTTGGGGTGAATACTGAGTGTTATATGTAAACAGTGAATCCTTGAGTTCAACTCTTCAAACCAAGGAAAGGAAAGGAAAGGAAAGGAAAGGAAAGGAAAGGAAGGGAAAAAAAGAAAACAGTCAATTTCAACGTTATGTAAGATCCTAACTGTAGGTTTTTCAAAATATCCTTTCATATACTGAGGAAATTCTCTTGTCTTCCTAGTTGCTAAGAATTTTACTTTTATAAACTGAATTTGGCTGAATTTTGTGAAATGCTTGATATGCATTACTTGAGATAATCATATCTCATTTTTCATTTTTAATCTGTTAATACTATAAATTATATTTATATCCTATTTTTTAAAAAATTTTTTAACGTTTATTTATTTTTGAGACAGAGAGAGAGCATGAATGGGGGAGGGGCAGAGAGAGAGGGAGACACAGAATCGGAAGCAGGCTCCAGATTCTGAGCCATTAGCCCAGAGCCCGACACCGGGCTCGAACTCACGGACCGCGAGATCGTGACCTGAGTTGAAGTCCCACACTTAACCGACTGAGCCACCCAGGCGCCCCTATATCCTATTATTAAATCAACCTTGCTTTCCTAGAATAATCCCCACTTGGTCATTATGTATTATCTTTATATGTTAGTTGTTTTTATGTGCTAACATTTTCTAAAATTATTTGTTGCTACATTCACAAGGAATATTAGTCTGTAGTTTTAGTTTTTTGAGACAAAATGATATGGTTAATAGCCAGCATTAACAACCCTTAGGAAATGTTTCCTACTGTATTCTGGGAGATTGTGTACAGTGTGTGTATTATTTCTTTTTTTAAAATATTTGATAAATTCAATAATAAAGTTCCTTGGGCAAAGAATTGTCTTTTAAAGAAAGTTTATAATTAGAACACCAATTTCTTTAATAGATCTACAAGGCTCTTCTTAAATGCGTTTTGGCAACTTTGCCCCCACATATGCACAGCTTCTCCCACTATCAACATTCCACACCAGAAGGGTACCTTTGCTACAATCCATGAGCCAATCATCCAAAGTCTATGATCTATATTATAGTTCACTTCTGGTCTTGCACATTCTGTGGGTATGGACAAATGTATAATGACAAGTGTCCATCATGATGGTATCATACAGAGTATTTTCAGTGGCTTAAAAATCCTCTGTGCTCCACTTTTCATTTCTCCCCCATCCCACCCAAGGCAACCACTGATCTTTTTTCTGTCTCCATAATTTTGCCTTTTCCAGAATGTTATACAGATGGAATCATACAGTCATTAGCCTTTCATTTTGCCTTCTTTCACTTGGTCGTCTGCATTTAAATTTCCTGTATATCTTTTCATGGCTTGATAGCTCATTTCCTATAAGCACTGAATAGTATTCCATTGTCTGGATGTACCACAGTTTACTTATCCATTCACCTACTGAACAGCAACTTTGTTGCTTCCAAGTTTTAGCAATTATGAATAGTTACTATAAACATCCATATGCAGGTTTTTGCATTCACCTATGTTTTCAACTCCTTTGGGTAAATACCAAAGAGTGGGATTATTGTATCATATGGTAAGGGTGTATTTGGTTTTGTAAAAAACTAGCAAACTGTCTCCCAAAGTGGCTGTACCAGTTTGCATTACCACCAGCAATGAAGGAGAGTTTCTGTTGCTCTACATCCTCATTAGCATTAGTGTTAGTGTTCTGGTTTTGGCCATTCTAAAAGATGTAGTGTAGTGTTCATTGTTGTTTTAATTTGTATTTCCCCAAGGACATAGAATTAGAACTTTTTTTCATATATATTTTTTTCTTTTCTCACCTATTCATGGAGAACCACCAGGTGGCAGAAATAATAAACCCGAAATTCCACCTACTATATTCCCAATTATATGATTAGTTTCCTTGGGTCATATAGGCATCTGTATACTCACTAATAAGGAAATAATATTCTCTTTAATAAATCTTCCGGACCCCATTTATATTCTTAGAGTTGCTCATTTTAGACCTATAATCACCAAAGGTGAAGTTATTCTCCTAAGTGAATATGAGGATGCCCCCTCATGTTATATATGGTTAAATTTCCAGGAATTAATAGTTAAGTATTGTTTTCTTGATTAAATTCAATGTCCTGAGATAATTCATTTGTTAAATGACCAGAGATTATGTTCATAATATCTTCTAAATGACAGGAACACTGACAAGAATTCAGATTACAAACAGGACATATTCTAGAAATAATTTATTCATAAATTACAAAGACAGATTAAAACTTCCAAAAATTTGTGAAAATCTTTTATGCCTTATGTAAAATAAAAATTAATCAATGTCATTTTATTATACTTTATTTCATCTCGATGCATGAATATTTTGTCTTGCTTTCACTAAGACTTTAAATTGAAAAAGATATTTTCAAATGGAAATAACTGAAGATAATAGATCTGAATATTTAGAATATATGTTGTATGGTCTTCTGAAATAGATCTGTTCACATAAAAAATATAAAATCTTTAGTAGTAATTATGCCTTTATTATACACATTACAAAACAGGCCAATGGCATTCTTTCTGTGGCATAAAAATGTTCATAAATTTAAATATTTCAGAATATTAATTCAGATTCCAATATTTCATATTTTACTGTATAATTTTCTCTATTTTCTACCTTGAGTTTTCTCAAAAAGTGAATTAATTAAACTCAAATTGAAACACAGATGAGTAATTCCTAGAGGGACTCATCACTCTGCTCTGAAGAAAACTCCAGAAATCAAAGACATAGAATTTTTTCATAAAACATGATATTACAGAGGGGAATAATACAAGTACCTGTTCTGCTCTCATTATTGAAAAGTTAAACTCCTTTGCTCTTTTGCTCAATCAACCTTAATATATCCCCATGGATTAAATCACCAACCTAATATCCCAACACTGGGATAAGTATTAAATAAATTAGAATAATTATTGGTAAGTTATTATATCTATTTAAAGTGAATTATATCCTTACTAAACCACGACACAATACTTGTACATGCTGTACATTATTGAAGTAACACATTAATCTATTAAAATCTATGTCAGTCATTTAACTTGAGATATACAATATTTTGTCCAAATTATCAAATATTCACTTAGCTCTGAACTATATTTCTTATTGAATACCATGTAGCAAGGCAAAATTTACAAGAATAAGGCAAAATCAGTTCTTTAACATGTACTTAGGACTATGTCTGTAGACCAACACTATCCAATAGAACTTTCTTCAATGGCATAATAGTCTATACCTGCACTGTTCAAAACAATAACCTTTAACCAATTATAGCTACTGAGTAGTTTAACTACAGTTAGTGTTATTTAGGGATTCAATTTATATTTTATTAAACTTTGATTAATTATAATTTAAATAGTCATTATTTGGCTAGTGGTTACCATCTTGAATAGAGGACAGTGGGGTTAGACTTCTTTGAAGGAAGTTTTTTCTTTTTTGAATTTAACCATGATCCATGGTCAATAAAATTATGCATTTAAAAAAATAAATTGAAGTATGATTGACATACATCATCCTATTAGTTTTAGGTGTACAGCATAATGACTTGATATTTGTACATATTGCAAAATGATCATCACAGTAAGTCTAGTTAATATTTGTCACTATACATAGTTACAATTTTTTCTTGTTGTTCTTATAATGTAGACTTTTTAGCTTTACTCTCTTGGCAACTTTCAAAGATGAAATACACCATTCTATATTGACAATTATTTTATAAGTGGAAATTTATATATTTTGATCTCCTCCATCCATTTTTTCCTACAAATTTTTCTTTATCCACTCATTTCACATCTTCTTTATTGCACTCATTCCTCTTTGGACATTTAGGTTGCTTCCATATCTTGGCTATTGTAACTAATGTGGCAATAAACATAAGGATGCATATATATTTTTGAATTACTGTTTGCATTTTCTTCAGGTAAATGCCCAGAAGTAGAATTGCTGGATCATATGATAGTTTTATTTTTAATTTTTTGAAGACCCTCTGTACTATTTTCCACAGTGAATGTACCAATTTACATTCCCCCAAGAGTGCGTGAGGGTTCCCTTGTCTCCACATCCTCACCAACACTTATTCTCATCTTTTTAAAAAATTTTTTAAAATGTTTATTTATTTTTGAAAGAGAGACAGACAGACAGACAGACAGACAGAATGACAGTGGGGGAGAGGAATGGAGAGAGACATACATACAATCTGAAGCAGGCTCCAGACTTTGACCTGTCAGCACAGAGCCTGG
Organism: Panthera uncia; assembly: GCF_023721935.1. Lineage (NCBI taxonomy): Eukaryota > Metazoa > Chordata > Mammalia > Carnivora > Felidae > Panthera > Panthera uncia. Next base: position 52,199,167 of record NW_026057578.1, on the reverse strand, counting down.
CAGTGGGCTCAAACGCAAACCATGAGACCATGACCTGAGCCGAAGTCTGAGGCTTAGCTGACTGAGCCACCCAGTCGCCCCATCTCATCTTTTTGATAATAGCTACCTAACAGGTCTGAGGTGATATCTCATTGTGGTTTTAATTTGCTTTCCTTGATGCTTAGTGATAGTGAGCATCCTTTCATATATCTGTTGGCCATCTGTACATCTTTTCATATGCTTATTTACCATCTGCAAGTCTTCTTTCATGAGGTGCCCTTAAGATTTTCTGCTCATTTTTGGAGTTATTTTCTTTTTGTTGAGTTTAAAGAATTATTTGTATATTTTGGGTAATAGTCCTTTACCAGATATGCCTTTTGAAAATATTTTCCTCAAGTCTGTGGCTTTTCTTATAATTCTCTTTATATGGTTTTTTGAAGAGCAGAAGTTTTTAATTTAACAACGCCCAACATATCACTTATTTCTTCCAAAGATCATGCCTTTGGTGTTATATCTAAAAAGTACACGAGGTCAGCTGGATTTTCTCCTACATTATCTTCCAGGAGTTTATAGTTTTTATATAACATCTCATTGACTTAATTTTTCTGAGGGTCAGAAGATTTTGTCAAAACCTTTTTCTGCATATATTAATATGATCATGTGACTTCTCTCATTTAGCCTGTTGATGTGATAGGTCACATTATTTGATTTTCAAATGTTGAACCATTGTATAATTGGGATATATCACACTTCGCCTTGCTGTTTGATTTCCTTTGTACTTTGTTGGACTTGATTTACTAATATTTTGTGATGTCTATGCTTAAAATTATTGTGTTTTGTTTTATAGTATGAATATAGTCTATCTTGCTGAAGTTTACACATGCCCTTGAAAGGTACAGTTTTCTATAGTATCAATTAGGTCTAATTGGTTGGTAGCAATGTTTAAACTTTTTATAGCCTTATTGATTTTCTGTTTAAGTGTTGTATCAATTACTCAAATAGGAAAGTTGAGTTTTCCTGCTACAATTAAATATTTCTGTCTCCTTTCTTCCCCCTTCTTTCCTTTTCTTCTCTCCTTCCTTCCTCCCTCCCTCCCTCCCTTCCTTCCTTCCTCCTTCCTTTCCTTCCCTCCTCCCTTCTCTCACTCCCTCCTTTCTCCTTTCTTTTTTTCTTTTCTTTCTTTCTTTCCTTTTTTCTTTTTCTTTAGTTATGGGTTTCTATATTTTAAAACTCTGTTATTAGTTGAATACATATTTAGGATTGTTATGTCCTCTTGAGTAACTTAGGGCTTTTCTGACTTCCTGATCCTTTCTATAAAGTCTATGATGTTTAATATTAATATCGTCACTCTGCTTTTCTTAATCATTTTCATTTCTTCCTCTTCCCTGTCTTTCCTGGTGTTATTTGAAGGTTTTATATTTGTTTGCTTTTTAATGTGTACATTTCAGATCCACTATTGGCTTATTAGCTACATATCACTGGCAACTTTAGAGTTTGCAAGATGCATCTTAATTATCACAATCTACTTGTAAACAATATAATAATATTTTGTGCCTAACAGACTTCTATTTTGTGTTAATTATGTTAATGGCTTACATTCTGCTTTTGCATGTGTTATAAATGTGTTCATATATATGTAGAGCAATGATATATTTTTATTATATAAATCTATTATTTTATGAATACAAATATATTGTTAGTTTAAATTTTTAACAGATCAATTATCTGTTCAAGATACTAAATAATAATAATAATACATTTTTACATATTTCCACATATTTATCATTTGCAGTATGTTTTGATCTTTCTTGTAGGTCCAAATTTCCATCTGTCATCATTTTTCTTCTTCAGGATAAACTTCAACATTTCTTACAATGCAGGTCTGCTGACAATGAAGTTTCTCACATTTTGATATCCCCAAAGTCTTTATTTCACCTTTGGTGTCCAAAGTGATTCTTGCTGGTAAAGAATTCTAGACTCATGGTTCAAAATACTTCAAAGATGTCCCTCCACATAGTTCTGAAAAGCAATCTGCATGTATTTGGCCCTCTGTGTACGTAATATATCCTTGTTCTCTGGTTGCTATTTTTTCTCTGTATTCCTCACTTTTTTGCCATTTGATTGTCATGTGCCCTTGTGTGGTTTTCTTTATATTTATTTCATGTGAGCTCTTTAAGCTTCTTGAATTTGTAGATTTAAATTTTTCATTATATTTTAAAATTTTTGACTGTATTATTTCCCACAATATTACTGCTCCTTATTCCTTCCCTTCTCTTTTTGGAACTTTTTGGAATCACACATGTATAATGACTGCCTCTTTCTGGAACTTAAGCACTCACTAGTCTGCATGATATTGCCCCAGAAATACCCAGGGATTTGTTGATCTTTTTAGTCTTTTTTCTCACTGCACCTTTCTTTGTGGATAGTTTATATTTCTTTTTTTTAAAAATATGAAATTTATTGTCAAATTGGTTTCCAATGCTCCAATTGGTTTCCAGTGCTCATCCTAAAAGGTGCCCTCCTCAATACCCATCATCCACCTCCCCTCCATCCCACCCCCCATCAACCCCCAGTTTGTTCTCAGTTTTTAAGAGTCTCTTATGTTTTGGCTCCCTCCTTCTCTAACCTTTTTTTTTTCCTTCCCCTCCCCCATGGTCTTCTGTTAAGTTCCTCAGGATCCAAATAAGAGTAAAAACATATGGTATCTGTCCTTCTCTGTATGACTTATTTCACTTAGCATAACACTTTCCAGTTCCGTCCACATTGCTACAAAAGATAATATTTCATTCTTTGCATTGCCATGTAGTATTCCATTGTGTATATAAACCACAATTTCTTTATCCATTCATCAGTTGATGGACATTTAGGCTCTTTCCATAATTTGGTTATTGTTGAGAGTGCTGCTATAAACATTGGGGCATAAATGTCCCTATGCATCAGCACTCATGTATCCCTTGGGTAAGTTCTTAGCAGTGCTATTGCTGGGTCACAGGGTAGATCTATTTTTAATTTGTTGAGGAACCTCCACACTGTTTTCCAGAGTGGCTGCACCAATTTGCATTCCCACCAACAGTGCAAGAGGGTTCCCGTTTCTCCACATCCTCTCCAGCATCTATAGTCTCCTGATTTGTTCATTTTAGCCACTCTGACTGGCATGAGGTGGTACCTGAGTGTGGTTTTGATTTGTATTTCCCTGATGAGGAGTGACATTGAGCATCTTTTCATGTGCCTGTTGGCCATCTGGATGTCTTCTTTAGAGAAGTGTCTATTCATGTTTTCTGCCCATTTCCTCACTGGATTGTTTTTCAGGTGTGGTGTTGGGTGAGCTCTTTATAGATTTTGGATACTAGCCCTTTGTCCGATATGTCATTTGCAAATATCTTTTCCCATTCCGTTGGTTGCCTTTTAGTTTTGTTGGTTGTTTCCTTTGCTGTGCAAAAGCTTTTTATCTTCATAAGGTCCCAGTAATTCACTTTTGCTTTTAATTCCCTTGCCTTTGGGGATGTGCCAAGAGATTGCTACGGCTAAGGTCAGAGAGGTCTTTTCCTGCTTTCTCTTCTAGGCTTTTGATGGTTTCCTGTCTCACATTCAGGTCCTTCATCCATTTTGTGTTTATTTTTGTGAATGGTGTGAGAAAGTGGTCTGGTTTCAACCTTCTGCATATTGCTGTCCAGTTCTCCCAGCACCATTTGTTAAAGAGACTGCCTCATTTGCATTGGATATTCTTTCCTGCTTTGTCAAAGATTAGTTGGCCATACTTTTGTGGGTATAATTCTGGGGTTTCTATTCTATTCCATTGGTCTATGTGTCTGTTTTTGTGCCAATACCGTGCTGTCTTGAGGATGACAGCTTTGTACTAGAGGCTAGAGTCTGGGATTGTGATGCCTCCCGCTTTGGTCTTCTTCTTCAAAATTACTTTGGCTATTCGAGGTCTTTGTTGGTTCCATATGAATTTTAGGATTGCTTGTTCTAGTTTTGAGAAGAATGCTGGTGCAATTTTGACTGGGATTGCATTGAATGTGTAGATAGCTTTGGGTAGTATTGACATTTTGACAATATTTATTCTTCCAATCCATGAGCACGGACTGTTTTTCCATTTCTTTATATCTTCTTCAATTTCCTTCATAAACTTTCTATAGTTTTCAGCATACAAATCTTTTACATCTTTGGTTAGTTTTATTCCTAGGTGTTTTATGATTCTTGGTGCAATTATGAATGGGATCAAATTATTTATTTCTCTTTCTGTTGCTTCATTATTAGTGTATAAGAATGCAACTGATTTCTGTACATTGATTTTGTATCCTGCAGCTTTGCTGAATTCATATATCAGTTCTAACAGACTTTTAGTAGAGTCTATCAGGTTTTCCATGTATAGTATCATGTCATCTGCAAAAAAGTGAAAGCTTAACTTCATCTTTGCCAATTTTGATGCCTTTGATTTCCTTTTGTTGTCTGATTGCTGATGCTAGAACTTCCAACGCTATGTTAAACAACAGCGGTGAGAGTGGACATCCCGGTCGTGTTCCTGATCTCGGGTGGAAAGCTCTCAGTTTTTGCCTATTGAGGATGATTATTAGCTGTGGGATTTTCATAAATGACTTTTATGATGTTTAAGTATGTTTCTTCTATCCCGACTTTCTCAAGAGTTTTTATTAAGAAAGGTTGCTGAATTTTGTCAAATGCTTTTTCTGAATCGATTGACAGGATCATATGGTTCTTATCTTTTCTTTTACTAATGTGATGTACCACGTTGATTGATTTGCGAATGTTGAACCAGCCCTGCATCTCAGGAATAAATCCCACTTGATCATGGTGAATAATTCTTTTATATGCTGTCGAATTCAATTTGCTAGTATCTTATTGAGAATTTTTGCATCCATATTCATCAGGGATATTGGCCTATAGTTCTCTTTTTTTTACTGGGTCTCTGTCTGGTTTAGGAATCAAAGTAATGCTGGCTTCATAGAATGAGTCTGGAAGTTTTCCTTCCCTTTCTATTTCTTGGAATAGCTTGAGAAGGATAGGTATCATCTCTGCTTTAAATGTCTGGTAGAACTCCCCTGGGAAGCCATCTGGTCCTGTACTCTTATTTATTGGGAGAGTTTTGATAACTGATTCAATTTCTTTGCTGGTTATGGGTCTGTTCAAGCTTTCTATTTCTTCCCATTTGAGTTTTGGACGTGTGTGGTTGCTTAGGAATTTGTGCATTTCTTCCAGGTTGTCCAGTTTGTTGGCATATAATTTTTCATAGTATTCCCTGATAATTGCTTATATTTCTGAGGGATTGGTTGTAATCATTCCATTTTCATTCCTGATTTTATCTATTTGGGTCCTCTCCCTTTTCTTTTTGAGAAGCCTCGCTAGAGGTTGATCAATTTTGTTAATTTTTTCAAAAAAACCAACTCTTGGTTTCATTGATCTCCTCTACAGTTTTTTTTTTTTAGATTCTATATTGTTCAGTTCTGCTCTGATCTTTATTATTTCTCTTCTTCTACTGGGTTTGGGGTGTCTTTGCTGTTCTGCTTCTGTTTCCTTTAGGTGTGCTGTTAGATTTTGTATTTGGGATTTGTCTTGTTTCTGGATATAGGCCTGGATTGCAATGTATTTTCCTCTCAAGACTGCCTTCACTGCATCCCAACACGTTTGGAATGTTGTATTTTCATTTTCATTTGTTTCCATATATTTCTTAATTTCTTCTCTAATTGCCTGTTGACGCATTCATTCTTTAGTAGGGTGTTCTTTAACCTCCATGCTTTTGGAGGTTTTCCAGACTTTTTCCTGTGGTTGATTTCAAGCTTCATAGCATTGCAGTCTGAAAGTGTGCATGGTATGATCTCAATTCTTGTATACTTATGAAGGGCTGTTTTGTGACCCAGTATGTGATCTATCCTGGAGAATGTTCCATGTACACTCGAGAAGAAAGTATATTCTGTCGCTTTGGGATGCAGAGATCTGAATATATCCTTCAAGTCCATTTGATCCAATGTATCATTCAGGGCTCTTATTTCTTTACTGATCCTGTGTCTAGATGATCTATCCATTGTTGTAAGTGGAGTATTAAAGTCCCCTGCAATTACCACATTCTTATCAATAAGGTTGCTTATGTTTGTGATTAAATGTTTTATATATTTGGGGGCTCCCGTATTCGGTGCATAGACATTTATAATTGTTAGCTCTTCCTGATGGATAGATCCTGTAATTATTATATATTGCCCATCTTCATCTCTTGTTACAGCCTTTAATTTAAAGTCTAGTTTGTCTGATATAAGTATGGCTACTCCAGCTTTCTTTTGACTTCCAGTAGCATGATACATATTTCTCCATCCCCTCACTTTCAATCTGAAGGTGTCCTCAGGTCTAAAATGAGTGTCTTGTAGACAACAAATAGATGGGTCTTGTTTTTTTATCCATCCTGATACCCTATGTCTTTTGGTTGGCGCATTTAATCCATTTACATTGAGTTATATTATAGAAAGATATGGGTTTAGAGTCATTGTGATGTCTGTAGGTTTCATGCTTGTAGTGATGTCTCTAGTATTTTGTGGTCCTTGCAACATTTTACTCACAGAATCCCCCTTAGGGTCTCTTGTAGGGATGGTTTAGTGGTGATGAATTCCTTCAGTTTTTTTTTGTTTGGGAAAACCTTTAGCTCTCCTTGTATTCTGAATGACAGACTTGCTGGATAAAGGATTCTCAGCTGCATATTTTTTCTGGTCTTTACAATGAAGGTTTCCTGCCATGCCTTTCTGGCCTGCCAAGTTTCAGTAGATATGTCTGCCACTAGTATTATTGGTCTCCCTTTATATGTTAGAGTATGTTTATCCCTAGCTGCTTTCAGAATTTTCTCTTTATTCTTGTATTTTGCTAGTTTCACTATATGTCCTGCAGAAGATCGATTCAAGTTACATATGAAGGGAGTTCTCTGTGCCTCTTGGATTTCAATGCCTTTTTCCTTCCCCAGATCAGGAAAGTTCTCAGGTATGATTTGTTCAAGTACACCTCCAGCCCCTTTCTCTCTCTCTTCCTCTTCTGGCATTCCTATTATACGGATATTGTTCCGTTAGATTGCATCACTTAGTTCTCTAATTCTTCCTCATACTCCTGAATTCTTTTATCTCTCTTTTTTCTCAGCTTCCTCTTTTTCCATAATTTTATGTTCCTAACTCACCTATTCTCTCCTCTGCCTCTTCATCCCATGCTGTGGTCACCTCCATTTTATTTTGCACCTCATTTATAGTATTTTTTAGCTCCTCATGACTATTTCTTAGTCCCTCGATCTCTGTAGCAATAGATTCTCTGCTGTCATCTATACTTTTTTCAAGCCCAGCGATTAATTTTATGACTATTGTTCTAAATCTTTGTTTTGTTATATTGCTTAAATCGTTTTTGATCAATTCGTTAGGTGTCGCTACTTCCTGGAGTTTCGTTTGAGGAGAATTCTTCCGTTTTGTCATTTTGGATAGTCCCTGGCGGTGGCGCAAAACTGTAGGGCACTTCCCCTGTTCTGTCTGAAGTAACTTGTGTTGGTGGGCGGGGCCACAGTCAGACCTGATGTCTGTCCCCAGCCCACTGCTGGGGCCACAGTCAGACTGGTGTGTACCTTAACTTCCCCTCTCCCAAGGGCAGGGCTCACTGTGGAGTGGTGTGGCCCTTGTCTGGACTACTTGCACACTGTCAGGCTTGTGGTGCTACTTTGATGGGATCTGGTATATTAGCAGAGGTGGATCCGCAAAGTGCACAGGGGCAGGAGGGGCAGGCTTAACTATCTTTGCCAGTAGGTGGTCCCTGGTGGGAGGGGCCCTGCAGCACGGGAGAGAGGTAGACCCATCGGAGGGATGGATCCACAGAAGCACAGCCTTGTGAGTTTACGTGGTGCAAGAAAGTTTGGTGACAGGAACTGGTTCCTTTTGGGATTTCGGCTGGGGGATGGGAGAGGGTGATGGTGCTGGCCAGTGCCTTTGTTCCCCACTGAGCTGACCTCTGTCTCCAGGGCTCAACACGTCTCCCTCCTGGTGTCCTCTCGCCCTCCTGCTCTCTGAGCAGAGCTGTTGACTTCTAAAATTCCAGATGTTAAGTCCCACTGGCTGTCAGAACTCACGCAGTCTGGCCCCTCTGCTTTTGCAAGCCAGACTCTGGGATTCCACCTTGCCAGGCGGGCTGCCCCTCCACCGCCTGGCTGTCTCCTGCCAGTCTGTGTAGCATGCACCGCCTCTCCAGCCTTCCTACCCTCTTCCGTGGGCCTCTTGTCTATGCTTGGCTCTGGAGAGTCCATTCTGCTAGTCTTCTGGCAGTTTTCTGGGTTATTTAGGCAGATATGGGTGGAATCTAAGTGATCAGCAGGACGAGGTGAGCCCAGCTTCCTCCTACACTGCCATCTCTCTATCTATATTTCTATGTCTTTAAGTTCACTGAGGAATCTTTTCTTCTGTATTGTTAAATCTGCTCTTAATCCAATTCAGTGTATATATATTTTTTTCACATCAGATATTTTATTTTTCATCTCTTGAAACTATTTAAGTAGCTTTTACATCTTGTCTTTCTACCCTCATCACGGTCATAGTTTCCTTTACTTTCTTGGATACATACTGCATATTTATAACAGATATTTTTGTGTTCTTGTCTGCTGCTTCCATCATCTCTTTTGTTTCTTGATTTGGTCCTATTGACTCATTTTTCCTCTCAGTTATGAGTTCTATTTTCCTGCCTCATTTGTATGTCTGGTAGTGGTTTTTATTTTATTTTTATTTTTTTTAATACCAGATATTGTGAAGTTTACCTTGTTGGTTCCTGGATTTTCTTGTATTCCTATAAATAGTGTTGGGTTTTGTTCTCACTTTAGGTGTTTTAGGACTGGCCCAAGCACCTTTTAGGCTTAATTTGTCTCCATGCAATGCACTTCTGAGAATTCTGCTTGATAGCCATAGGAACACAAATTATCCCCAGTCTTATGTAATCTCCATACAATTTTCTGCCTATTTTTTTTTTCTAATGCCTCTTTTCATAGCCTTGGATATTTTCCTCTCATGTATGGGTAGATCATCACTAAGCCAGAGTTTCCCAGGGCATTCTGATGTTTTTGTGTTCTATAGTTGCCTCTTCTCTTCTGTTCCAGAATTTTTTTTTTTTTTTAGAGTGTTCTTCTTTTGGAAAATACAATTTCCAGTTGCCTGTTCTCCCAGCACTCACCTAAGCTCAGCAAAATTGCTGGGCTCTGCTTGGATCATGTCCCTGCAAAACAGGCTGAAGACTTCAAGGATCCAGTCCTGTCGTGACAATGGTCCATGTCTGCAAAATATTGTTTCATTTGTTTCAGCCGTTTTTATATTATTTAGGACTGGGTAGTAAAACAAGTTCTTGATATTTCATTCTGGCCAAAGCAGAACACTCTGTCTATCTCAATGTCTTGTTTTTCATTTCATTATGATTATGACTCTTCCTCCATACATCACTTAGTGGAAGACAAGGAACACAGAAGTTAGTTTAAATATAAACACTAAGCTATGATTTCTCAAAGCTACTGCAATGGCTTTAACCTTTAACCTTTTCCATCTTGGAAGAATTACCTTACTGAAAAGTTTATATATTTGTCACAATTGAATCAGAATTCCAAATCAATACTAATTCAATTTAGTAGGAATTCAGTTATGATTCATATCATTTAAGAGAACTATGTCAACCAACAAGGTTAAAATTGCACTTCTAAATATTCTCATATTCAAAAGTCAAATTTCAGTGTTTATTTAGTATTCTAATATTTAATACTCAATGTTCACTGAATATTCTAATATTCAGTGTTCTGGATATACCATTGTTTGTTTAATCATTCATCTCTTGAAGGACTTCCCCCCCAACCCTGATTTTGGCAATTATGAATAAAACTGCTATGAACATTCAACATAGGATTTTATGTGAACCTAAGTTTTCATTTCCCTATGATAGATGTCCAAGAGTACAATTGCTATGCTGTGTGGTAAGTGCATGTTTAGGTTCATAAAAAACTAGATTGTTTTTCTGCATGGCCAGATTATTTTACATTTGGATAAGCAGTGCATGAAAAGACTTACTCTGCATCTTCCCTAACATTTAATGTCACTATTTTTTGTTTTAGCTTTTCTAATTGGTGTATAATGTGCTGTGCATATACTATGAATTTTTACCATGGCTAATGATCTTGAACATCTTTTCATCTGCTTCCTTGCCATCTATATATCTTCTTCAGTGAAATTTCGTGTGTTTATACTTTACTTATTTTCTAATTGGATTGTTTGTTTATTTTTACTATTCAATTTTGAGATTTGTTTCCCCTAGATGCATGTCCATTGCTGGATAGTTAGCAAATAATTTTCCCAGACTGTAGCTTAACTGCTTTGCTCTTCACAGGGTCTTTTCCAGAGTAAAAGTAGTTAGTTTATTTGGACCAGGTTTAATTTATCAATATTTTCACTTATGGTTTGTACTTTTGGTATCAATTCTAAAAACTCTCAGCTTGGCCCAAGGTCCAAAGATTGCTGATTTTTTCCCAAATCATTTCATAGTTTTACATTTTACACTTAAGTCCAGGATCCAATTTGATTTTTTTTGTTTGTGTATTTAAAAAATCACACTATTGAGATATAATTCACATACCATATAATTCATCCATGTAATGAACCATATAATTCAATATTTTTTAGTATATTTATAGATGTATGCAACCATCATCTTAGACAATTTTAGGATGTTTTCATCACCTCAGAGAAACACCAGACTCTTTCGCCATTATTCACCACCCTCACCACCTCCAGTCCTAAGCAATCCTTAGTCTTCTGTCTCCACATATATGCCTATTCTGAATATTTCATATAAGTGGATCATATAGTGTGTGACCTTTTGTGTCTGACTTCTTTGGCTTAGCATAACATTTTCAAGGCTCATTCATGTTGTAGCATTATGTACCATTGTTTTTTATACCTGAATAATATTCTGTTGTGTGGACAGACACCATATTGTTATCCATTCTTCCTTTGATGGACATTTAGCTTACTTGTACCTTTTAGGCTATTATGAAAAATACTACTGTGAATATTAATGATTCTGATTCCAATTCTAACATACAGGATTGGAGGTTCCCACATAGCCAAGTAATTGTCTGGAATAAGCTGGGTGCCCTACAATTCAACTCAATTCTGATACCATCTACCTGGACATTGTATCATATCCCACATATTAAAGGTTCAGTCCTACAAAACTGCCTCTCGCACACACTTCAGATATCAGTCAAAAGTCCGGGTTAGCACTTGTGTTTCTGACTACCTGGCTGTAGTTTGGAGGTTTCAATGACTGTCTTCTTGGGTTTGATTAATTTGCTACAATGGCTCACAGAATTCAGAATAACATGTTACTTACCAGATTACTGGGTTACTATAAAAGGATATATAACTCAGGAATTGCCAGGTGGAAGAGATACATAGGGAAATGTGTGGGGAAAAGGGCATGGAGCTTTCATGCCTTCTAGCATGCCACCCTCCTCAGATTTCCATGTGTTTAGCCACAAGGAAGTTCTCTGAACCTTGTTCATTGGTTTCTTATGGAGACTTCATTAAACAGGCATAATTGATTAAGGCATTGGCCTTTGGTGGTTGAACTCATTCTCCAGCCCCTCTCTGCTCCTGGAGGTTTAGGGGATGGGACTGAAAGATCCTACCCTCTAATTACTTAGTTGTCTCATTTGGCAACCCACACCCATCCTTAAGTTACCTACGGGTTTTCCAAAAATCACCACCTTAACGTAACATAAAACACCATTGCAGCTCTCTTTATTGAAACTTCCAAGGGTTTTAGGAACTTTGGGCCAGAACCTGTGACAAAGACCAAATATATATTCCTTATTATAAATCATAATGTCACAATCTACACCCTGGTCTTCAAACATAGATACTTAATACCAGAATAGTCATAAAAGTCTAAAGATACTGGCACATAGAATCCCATTCAGTCATTAATAACTATCTAGTCCATCACCATACCATATGAAAATGTCTTCCAGTGTGAGGCCACTCAAGTTTGTAGGCTCTGACTCAATTTCGTTGGGTTCCAAAAGCAGGAGTGTTGTCAACAATATATGGTTTCACTCTTTCAGGCAGCTTGTATAATTGACAATATCATCATGTAGGGAAAAAAATGAGGTGATACGGGGAATAAAGAATACCAGCATCCCCCTCTACCCACTCTTGCCCTGATCCACCAGAAAAACAGAAATGTATTTAACGGGGACACTCCTTTAACCCCATTCCTGTTCATGTTGACTATGAATACACACTCCTGAAGGTATGTAAGCCAGCCCTTCATTTCTTCATCTCCCCCATTTTAGACAACCAATGCTTTAATATCCCATTCCAATTCCTTACCAAACTTATTATTCTGCAGAGGACATTATGGGCTATAAAGTGTGTTCCTTAGCCTGAAGAAATGGTTCTTCCCTTCTGGTTCTTTTATACAATGCATTCTGAGCATTTGCGTCTACCACCAGATAAGCAAATCCGGGTCCACAGTCAGTGTCTGTTCCTGATGGGACCTATTCATAACCCTGTAGCATTAACAGTATTAGTCTGACTGGCCAGCCATGTTCAGCTCCTTCCCACCAAGGAATCTGCCACATAGTCATCTGCAGTTTCTGGAAGTCTCTGCCATCTGCTGGCAGAAAGAACAGTTCTTACTGGTGTTGTATGCCTCAGAGTGCAAGCAGAATGTCTAGATTTGGCCCATCTCCGCAGTGCTGCAGTACCCCCATATTCACTCATTTCATAGACCTAGATGGACCTCTCAAGTAAGCCCATGGAGATATCTGCTTGCTGATTCCCGCCACCTTCCAAACCTGAAAGGGAGTTTTCTGATAGTGTTGCCATGTCCTATCATTACTGAACTCAAATGCTTGGACTCAGTGATGGTAGAAATGAAGCTGGACCCAAAATGCACAGGTAAGGCTTTAGGGCAACAGCTCAAGCTAAAGGAAGACTCAGTTGCAACAGGGGCATCAGACTAGCTTTCCAGAAACTAGCCAGGGAAAGTTTTAAAGGCCCTGAAATGGAAAAGGAGTGATGAAGCCTGTTAGGATAGGGAAATGCAGGGAATTGGGCATGTAGGCACAGTTGACAGAATATGCTCTTCATTCATCATATGGTTTATTTGCATATTAAATCTCACCTCTGGGCATGATTTTTAACATTACAATGAGGGAGAAAAATTGGTGAAAGGTGAAGTTTGGTGACCATCTTGTCTCACTAGTCTGAACTGATCTGGGCTTACTCCTTCTTGATGCATGTTTTGCTTTGCAAAAAAAGTGATAACAACCAATAGGGAGTGCCAGGGTGCATAGGGGCTTCTTCCCAAGGTTCCTGATTGTCTCACTACTTTAATACACCCTCATAGTCCCACAGTGATGTCCAAAGGGCTGTGATCCATGTGGACATCCCTTTAGTAGACCTGGTTTCCATTCTTCTTCTGCCTGACCACGTGGCCAGGCCATTGGCCACTGTCCATGAATTAATAAAAAAACAAACATAGAAGCTTTTATCACTGTCCAATTCTTTCACCACTGCTAGGAAAGCATAATGCAATTTAGTACACCAGGCTGATCTGTTTTTACCTTCCTAATTCAAGAGGTAGCTTTCCAAACAAGATGTTGTCCATTTGCCTTGGAATGGTTGTCCACAAGATAAGAAACTGTTTCTTAGTCAGTCAAAGAATCTTCATAGGGCACTGCCCAAGTGACAATAGAATCCAACATCTCACACTTCACTTCCTTGCATTGCGTCAGTAATGATATTCTGTACACCATTTCCATGGTATTATGAAACTCTCCTGTGCATTGTCACCCCTATTAGAACATTTCTCTGACATCAGCCTAGACATCCAGGTATTTCATGTTTTAAGGTCACTCTATGTATTCAGTCATAGGGGGAGATTTAGTTAATGTCCAATAGCAGGGAGGTAAATGTCCCTCAAATGAACACCCTCAAGTCCAAATTTTTAGTAATCATCACTGGGATGTGTTCACAGGCTTTTGCCACCAGCTCCAGACTGCTTTTCACTTAAGGCTATTTTTTATCTGAATGAAAACTTTCTTGTTCATGTCTCCAGGATCTCAAGTCTCTGAGTGTTTCTTTTTTTCTATTTTCTATTGTCCAAATTAGATAAATTCTATTGATTTGTCCTCAAGTTGACAGATCCTATCCTCTGCCATCTCCATGGTACTATTCAGCCCATCCATCAAGTTTCATCCCATTTATTGGAGTTTTCAGTTCTATATTTTTCATTTAGTTATTTTTTACAAAATAAGTAACTTCTCTTTGAAATTTTTGTATTTGTTTTCAGGGAATTTTTAATTATTGTTGTAGTGTTTTTATTGTATTTGTTTTAGATTCCTCATCAGGTAATTCTGACATATGATTTATCTCAATGTTGTCATCCAATGTTGAATGAGATTGACTTTTCTCATTCAAGTTGTGATTTTCCTGGCTCTTGATATGATTAGTGATTGTATCCTAGACACTTTAATCATTATAATTTTTTTTAGCAGACAGTCCCCTTGGTGAGACATAGTTCTATAGCTCTAGGACGTGACACGTGGGTGTGTTCAGCTTCATGTGGGGCCCCATTGACATCACCTTGGCAAATATGGAGCTCTGGCTCACTGTCTCGTTGAAGATGAAGCAATGAAAGTTTAGCCTCTCTCTAGGCCCCTCTGCTACCTTCCTTTCCCAGCAAAAGTGAGCACTTGGCCTTTTCAATGTCTCCCAGTGGGGATATATGTTCAACTTCCTACTAGACCTCATGATATCAGGGAGGGTGGAAGCTGAGAACTGATTCAAAACCACTTTTTTGTGTATGACAAGATTGAGGCAGAAGTTTTGTTCCTTCCTGGGTACACTGACAGCAGGGATAAAGAGTTGGGGCAGCGGAGTGCCTATCTCATACTACCTTGTTTCCCTTATTGATGTTAAGTTGGTGAGCAAGTTGAGCTGTACAGTGGGTGCTATTAACACTCATGGGAATGAGTTGAGAGGTGAGTATATCACTATGTTAAATCTCCCTGCTCCTTGATGAGGGATGCTCACAGCTGGATCTTACTGACATTACCATGGTGGAAGAATAAAAGCACCACCTGCTTCTATGGGGATGGGGTTTCAGAGTGTGGCTTGCATAGGTGGGTGGGAGAGTGGGATGAAAGACCAGCTCCCCTCTCAGCTCTGCTGAAACCATGTGGCATAGAAGGGTTCTGTTGGTGTTTGCCTCAGGTCTGGAAGATATATTGTCAAAGAAGTTTTCTGTTCTGTTAAGCCACTCTTTTTGCAGTCCTGTTGCTGATAGGAATAGGGTTTCCTTGGAGGTTTTGTGTTTGTTTGTTTGTTTGTTTGTTTTGCCTGTGCCTATTGGTTCATTTGGATATCCTGCAGTGCCCTATCCAAGATGTGTGAGAGGCAAAAAGAAAATGCAGGGAACTCACCACTGGGTCTCTTCTCAAGTCCCAAGCTCCCAAGAAGTCTGCTTTCTTTCTACCTCTTAGATTTTTTCTATGCTTTTTTGTTGTGTTATGTCAGGTATTTTGTAGTTTTAAGAGAGAGGAATAAGACTACTCCATCTTTGCTGGAATTAGATTTTGAGATACATTTTTAAAAACTCTTTTGTGAATAGCAAGACCTCAGAGCTTGAAGCAATTAGGTTACAAATTTCATTCAAATCTAAAACTTTCATATTTTCCCCCTTTCTACTTTGATTGTCTTTAAGTGAGCAGAATGATGAACTCATTGTTAATAATCTCAATGTGAACAAAGGGATGTTTCAGGCAAAAGCTGTCCCACACATGTTAGGCCCTAGCCAAGGGGAAGTATAGTCCCAAAGTCAACTATAGGTAGATTATATAGGATTCCATTTATGTGAAGCACAAACACAGGTGGGACTAATGTATGCTGACAGAAGCTAGAGTGGTGGTCACTGCTGTAGGGTCCCTAAAGACTGTCAGAGCTCAAGGGGGTTTCTGGGACACTAGGTATGTTCTGTTTCTTGACTTGGGTCCTGGTGACATTAGACTCCAGTAGAAAGAATAGTTCACAAGAGGAAGTCAGTAAACAAGAAAGGAATGGAATCTTAAGAAAGTGACATCATCTTCCTGGAAACAGTGACTTTTTTTTTCTTTGCAGATTGAAATTGCACTGAAATCCTTAGCTCAGTAT
The DNA here is from genome assembly GCF_023721935.1 of Panthera uncia. NCBI lineage: Eukaryota > Metazoa > Chordata > Mammalia > Carnivora > Felidae > Panthera > Panthera uncia. Next base: position 52,182,977 of record NW_026057578.1, on the reverse strand, counting down.
TTAGAGAATAAAATGACTCATATTAAATTCCCTCTTCTCCTCCCCCAAATCCTATTTTGAATGAATTTTTAAAAAGCAAATGGTAAGTGTAGATGCTAATTTGTAGCTCTAAATACCTTTTATAAAACATGTTCTTCATTATATTTTTTAAAAAGGCAGGGATATATAATTCATCTTTACTATTTTGTCCTCCACTTGAAAAACAAAAATATGTTAAGGAAAAAAAAGGAGGGGGAGTTTTTTTTTTCCCCTGACATTACCATTATAACATATTTATAACGTTGCACAATTTCTTTCCTGAAAATAGGGAAAATGCAAATATGCTAGCATGCTGGAAATTCAAAATCATCAAAATATGACTACAATATGACCTTGGCAGAAGGAGGTAAGGAAAGGCAAACATAAGAAGGCACCATCCTACTCTCAGGATTATAGCAATAATTTAGCAGTCAATGTTTTATCATATACCCAAGTTTCCAATATAAATATTCTAGCTCCACTGCTGCTGTTTCTTATGCAATTGCTTTTAAAATAGAGCACATTCTTATGATAAGTATGCATACCCTGGTGCTGAATATCATTTCTTATTCTGAGAGCAGAATATTAAAAATAAATATTTCCAGCCACTGTGATAATAGAAGTAACACACATGAGCTCCAATGACAATGTAAGTCAAAAGAAGAAAAAACATTTAAATGTTGAACTTATAAAAAAAGAAAAAAAACACAAACAACTGTTAGACTTTTTTAGAACCCATGGGCTTGAAATAAATTATTTACTGATTAGGAATTTTGTTGTTGTTCTTTAAGATGAATAGTATCTAGTTAGATTAGCAAATCTATCCTTTTTTGATTAGATAAATCCCATATTATATAACAGCATAGAACTTTATTAATTAATTTTCCACTAATGCAAATCAATGTCCTTCACACAAAGCAGCCAAATAAAATCATCAAAATCATGGTTTAATTATTTCCTTAATAGCAACTTGGAATCAATACATCAAGTGAATACCCACCCCCCCAAGACTTAATTTCCACCACACTGACTTGCTTTTATGTGGTTTCCAGCAATCAGAACAGAGAGGAAGAAGAGGAAAGAGAATACATTACATTCACATTATAATGACAGCTTTAAAAAATTACAGATTTAATGTTTCAAGGGGAGCAAAGCAAGGAAAAGGCAACTGAATAAACACAAGCCCTGGTGTGTTTCACATCTCTGGCATTCACTTGTACTGCTAAGAAAAAAGAAAATCAATCATCTTCACTCACCTGGACTCCAGTTTCACCTCCAACATAAATAAAGCAGCTGAGCAGTAGTCCTTGAATCCACACTCTTGAATTATCTTCCTGATTTGGTCACCAATTGACTATATGACCTTAGAAATCTTACTCCCCTTGCCTATCTTTGCATTTCTTTTTATCTTCAAAATAGAGATAATCAAGTATTTCACATTTCTTTTAGGAAGATGTAGAATGACAGCGTGATGTAGGTGGTTTTAGAAACAAGTACCCCTTTGTGTAGCTAGGCAATCAGTGGTGTATCCCAGTAAGTTTTTTGTTGTGCATATTTCCCCAAAATGAATCATATTTTTTATTATCTTTCCTGATACAATCAAAGTTGTGTTCCTGTAAGAAAAATATAAATTTCCCAGAGACAACATTCAGAGTCAGATTCTACTTAATGTTTATTTGTTGAACACTGAAAATATGAAATTTAAACCTACAACAAGTTAAGAATTTTATTTACTTTTTCACAACAATACTGCTGGTACTTTTTTTTTTTTAAAAAAAAGGATTTTGAGGCTTAATGTCATTAAGTGACTTGGGGAGATGATGAACTCTAATGACAGTTTGAGGATTTAAAAAAGAGAGAGAGAAAGAGAGAGAGATATCTTTATTTATTGCATTAAATTCCTCATGCCGCTTCATTTCTATAATCCAGAAGAAAAATGATTCAAAATGTTTTCTTTGTGCTCAGTTTTGAAAAACACAAAAATGAACATTAGGATTACAGAAATGTGTTAATATGCTGAACAGAAAGCGCATAGAAACCGCCCGGTTGTCAACTCTGCGACACAATTTACAAACACCCATAATACAACTTGGATGGGAAGATGCCAGGAGCTCTCCATGGAGGTGAGGTGGCCAGGCCACAGGCTAGTCAGCTTTGTACAGGGAGGTCAACAGTGACCCACTGCTGGGCCAGTGGCCGGCATCACTGGTTGGAAACTGGACCCTTCCCTGCATGTTTCCGATGTAGTGAACTATTACTGAGGAGAGAGGCCAAATATAGCAATATCACAAGATTTGCCATCAGCCTACAACTCTGCAAGGCAACAGTTTATCTCTGCAGCCTTCTGTTGCTTGTGTGTGGCTTTGGTGGGGCTGACCTTATCTGCACCCCTTAAAACCTCCCATCTGGACTATAAAAATAGTCTGTCTATGCCCATAACGAGTTAACAGTTGCTGCAGCAGAGATCACCTTACTTTGTAGAGCCACAATCTTTCTTTCTTTCTTTTTCTTTTTTTCTTTCTTCCTCTTCCTTTCTTTCTTTTTTAGTGTTTGTTTATTTTTGAGAGAGAGAGAGACAGACAGAGCACAAGCAGTGGAGGGGCAGAGAGAGAGAGAGAGAGAGAGAGAGAGAGACAGGATCTGAAGCATGTAGCCACAATTTCTCAAAGATCTGGGCTGTGGTATTGCCTTGAGAGGAGGTCCATGCATGGTAAAAGCGTTTCTGCATCTATGCTGCATTTTTATTGAGGATATATATGTGCCAAGCTCTGTATTCAACACTGGGAATAAAACATAGTCTGACTAGTAACAGCCTAAGTAGAAAGATAGAAATAGCCACCATCAAAATTGTGCCGGCTAAGTCCCACAACAGAAACATGCATAAAAGTTTGTCAATGTACAGAGAAGGCTCCATTAGGACTGACTGGGTCAATCCAGAGAGGCTCTGTGAAAGTGCTTTGGGGTGCCTGTAAAATGAATGCTCACATTGCTCTGAAGATCTCTACCATTTGAGATATTAGACTCTGCAAAATTAATTAATGTTGTATATCAAGTTGCAACTCTATATTTAGAAATGAATCTCCAGAAGAGTTAAATCAATGCCAGACAAAGTGCCACACTGAACACACTTCTATATACACCTCCATTTTCTTGTTGATAGCTTGTTCTTCTCCTTAACAATAAAGGACTGAAGGCCAGCTGATGTCACCAAGCTTTCATTGATAAATCCCCCCAAGTGTCTGTATAAGAACATCTGATACTTCCTTTCATATCAATCAACATTACATAAATTACCAATGTCATCAAAACATCTTTATAATGATATTTAGCCTACAATCAAAATAATAAGCTTTATTTATTTATAATGAGATAAAATGTTTACAGGTAGTAATTCGTAGGAGTTGCTAATATACTCTGAGTTCTTTTTGCACCTGGTATACTTCCCAAATATTGCAAGGTTTCAAAATACCATTCTTTGTTGCTTTCTCCGTAGTTTTCTTTTTAAAGCCTAAATACTGATGATCTTCAAAGCAATAGGAAAATCAGTGAAGGTGTAACAGGAGAGAAGAATTAGGTATTTTAACTTGGGGCTCCGTTTTATAATAGCTAAGATGGCCCTTTGATTTGGAGACTCTCTTGCTTTTAGCCCAGAAAAGTCTGGTTACAAGCAACCAGAGCTCACCAGGGTCAGGTAGCCACGATGGAAAGAGTGACAGGCTGTGTATAAAATCTAGCATTTTAACTTTCAAGTTCTTTTAGCCCAATTCCTTTGCCATTTCAAGAAACAGCTTGGGCCAAATGCTGATCAGATGCCTTGAGGGCTGCTGTACACCAGTCAGGACATCACAGGACCCTGGTGGGCAAAGGCAAAGAACCATGGATGAAACATCTTGTGTTGGAAATTCGGTGTTTCTGATAGGATGCTGTGGTTACCGTAGTGTCCTTTTGCTCCTCCTGGATAAACATCTGCAAGAAAAACAAGGAATGAGTCCCAAAGTATATTCAGTGTCTGTTATATTTATAGCACAGTGAAGTGTTCAGATTCTTAAGTATAGTTTTCACAAAACCTATACATTTGGGGAAATTTTTGGTGCATCCAGAGGGAATTAGTTGCAGGCAAGTAGCTCGGGTGATCCCTGAGATCACATTGGTACTTTGATTAGCAGTGGTCCTAAAAAAGCTTGCAGGCCAGTTTGGTTCTTATAAAAAAAAAAAAAAGTATTACCTGGCAGTGTAGAAAAATCTAAACATTCAGAAAATACAAATAAAGAGATTTAAGAATTTTGTTTGATTTATGAAAGAATCAAGCTAATTTTATGAGATCTGCTTGTAAAAGAACTAAATAGGGAAATAAAAGAAGGAACAGAAGAAGGATAAAGACTGTCCTCCTCTCAAAACTCTCAGAGCTAAGGTCAGGGCCCAGTGCATCATAGGTCTCAGGGCACTGGTGCTGCCTGGGGAGGAATTGCAGGGATGGGGGAGCTGGAGGAGCTGGAGGGATGAGGAATGGGGGATGGGGAGGAGACAGAAGGAGGGGTGAGGAAGAGGAGGTGAGAAAGGGAAGGGGAGGGAGGAAGAACAGGGAAGGCAAAGGATAAGGCAGGAAATGGATCTGCCGGTGCATATGACTATAGAATAAAGAAATAAGGAAGAGAAAAAAAAAACATGTAACAGGACGGAAGAGGAGCTCACAGTAAGGGAATTAATACAACAACACACATAAGTCAGAGAGGAAAAGACAACGGATCACAGAGTATCTTAATAATACAGTGTGGATATGGAGATTCTTACAGCAAAACCATGAAGGCAAATAAAGGAATATAATTAATATAATTAACTTCCTAGATCATGAAGATGGCCATCAGTAGAAATGGTGAAAGATAAATTTGAGCCAACATCAGTTTAAGTCCAAAAAAAAAAAAAAGGTTGGTATAAGGTAATGTCTTTTTCTTTTTTCTATACCAGCCAAACAGTATTATTATTCCACGTGAAAGTATAATCTCATTCTCTGTACCATTCCAGATCCTGGAGTGAAAGCTGGAAGTGAAACAAAAACCCTTACTTGAGTTTACCTACGGGAGAGGGAGAACTAGCTCTGACCACAGCGCCCACAGCGGTGGAATGGGGAAGGGAGTCCAAGTTTGCACCCCAGGTACACAGTGAAGGGGCGGGACTTGAGTGGCATGCGCAGTAAGCTTTTAGTGGCTTAGACGTTTGTCTGGGTTTCCAGAGCTCAGGTTTGCAGGAGGGAGCCTTAGAGGGCTGGTGGCAGAACTAGTAGTTGTGAGGGAGCAGGGGCTCTGGCTTTGTTTCTCCTGCTAGTTGGTTGTGTGTCCTGAGGCAGCCACTCCCACTGAGAGCCTCAGTTTACTTAAATTGAGAGATTTGCCCTGTGTTATGTCTAGATCCTCTCCTGTTCTGAACCTCTAAAAAGTTAATTGACTTCCTTATATCTATTTAATAACCCCTAATATGCCTCCTTAAAGGACTGTCTTTGAGGGCTCAATTCAATTAAAGTTAGTCTTTAACCAGCTACTAAATGTGAAAGCAAAATAGTTAGAGGTGTGATTTTGTTTTTCCTGATGAACTCTTGCAATCTCCTCGTGTGTGTGTGTGTGTATTTGTTGTTATTGTTAACATGATTTCTTCTATTAGCAATCACCTTTCAGAAGGATTTGTTAAGTATTCTACTTTTCAGTGATGTTGAGCATAATGAACCATTTACTTTTACATGCTAATAGTCTGTGTCAAGTTCTTTAGAGATGCTTATGTAATCTACGTTAATGCCAAAAAAAGACAATGTATCAATAGGCATTTGTTTAGAAATTATGTATTGTCAGATCAATTAGGTTGAATTTAGCCAAGGTAAAGCAGGGTGGAGCAAGGATCTCAGACACTAAGAGTTTGCTGACAATGTCAGAACCCCAAAAAGCTATCTGCCTTATTGTAGGGCATTAACTAAAACAGCTTTGGCAGAGAATTAGGGCAGAATCCATCCCAGTTCCCAGAGTAAATTATTGCAATTAGGTTTTTATATATGTTTTCAGTTATGCTTATGCACTTACAAGCATTTGCCCAAAGATATTCTATATCTTTGCTTTTTTTTCACATTATAGTATACCTGGTGATCTTTCCAACCTGCAATATCTATTTTTCCAATATATATTTTTACCACATATATTTTAAGAGCTGTGAATGTAAGCTCACATTCCCTTATTCTAAATCCTTAAGGTCATATGTATTTAGGTATTCACAACTTTTCAAATTTCAGTAAGATAATACTTTATATAATAAAACTCCCAGAAGGGTCTGGGGAGGTACCTCTTATTCAACCATACTGATATCTTCACAACATAACAAATGAATATTTATACCAACTGGAATGAACAAACTATCCACAACACAAAGCAGGTTTCTCCATTAAACAAGTTTGCTGCAAACTCTTTTTAAAACTTTGGTGGTCCAGGGCTTTTGCATTTTTGAAGTGCTGATAAAATATGTAGAATCACACTACATAGAATCACATGATTTATCATCCATTTTCCTATGGATGGAAACTTAGGCTATTTTTGGAATTTGGTTATTAAAAACAACAGCACAATGAACATTTTAGAAAATGCGTCTTTGGAAAAATACAATAGTATATCCTTATATTGAATTTCTAGAAGTAGAACTGATATGTTGAAAGAAGGGTTGCTTGACACGTGATTTTACATTTAGACAAATATTGCCAAGTTACCTTCCAAAGAAGTTTGTGCCAGTTTACTATCTCACTTAACAGTAAGGATATGAATGTCTATTTCCCCATATCTCTCCTGTACTGTGTTCCTAAGCCTGCTGTAACAAAGTGCCATAAACTGGGTGGAATACATAGTAAAAATGTATTGTCTTACAGTTCTGGAGGGTAGAAGTCTGAGATCAAAGTGTTGGAAGAGTTGGTTCCTTCTGACGGTTGTGATGGACACTGTTCCAGGCCTCTCTCTCGGTGTTTGGTAGCCTCAAACACCCCGTGGTTTGTAGATGACTGTCTTCTCCCTGTGTCTTTACATCTTCTCTCTGTACACGCCAGTCTCTTTGTCCAAATTTCCTTTGTATAAGGACATCAGTCATATTGGATTAAGGCCTACCCTCATGACCTCATCATTCCTTGACCTTCTGTAAAGACTCTTTTTTCCACCTAAGGTCACATTCACAAGTACTGGCAGTTAGGGACTCAACACCTTTTCAGAGGACTCAATTCAATCCATAGTATTTCCCAACATTGATTATTTTTAAACATTTTTTAAAGTTTATTTATTTGTTTTGAGAGAGAGAGAGAGAGAGAGAGAGAGAGGGAGAGAGCACAAGCAAGGGGGGTACAGAGAGAAGGAGAGACATAATCTCAAGCAGGCTCCACACCATCAGTGCAGAACCTGATGTGGGGCTCAAACTCACAAACTATGAGATCATGACCTGGGCCGAGATCAAGAGTCAGTTGCTTAACTGGCTGTGCCAACCAGGCACCCCCAACAATGACTATTAAAGTTTCCCAATATGATAAGTAAAAAATAGTGTCTCACAATTTCTATTTGCATTCCTTTAAGTTAGATTTGAGTATTTTTTAAAACTTTTTATTTTGAAATGAATATTGATTCACATTTCTTAAAAAATGGTATCTCATAGTGGTGCCTGGGTGGCTCAGTTGGTTAAGTGTCCGACTTCGGCTCAGGTCATGGTCTCACAGTTCTTGAGTTCAAACCCTGCGTCGGCCTCTGTGCTGACAGTTCAGAGCCTGGAGCCTGCTTTGGATTCTGTGTCTCCCTCTCTCACTCTGCCCCTCCCTGCTCATTCTCTGTCTCTTCTCTCTCAAAAATAAATAAACATTAATTAAAAAAAAATAATGTCTCCTATAACTGCAGTATAATATCAAAACCAAGAAACTGATGCTGATATAATGCATTTTATTCAGTTTTCACCAGATTTTATGGTGAAAGAGACAGAATACGGGGGGCAGGAAGGAGAGGCAGAGAGGGAGGGAGACACAGAATCCAAAGCAGGCTCCAGACTCTGAGCTGTCAGCACAGAGCCTGATACGGGGCTCTAACCCATGAACCATGAGATCATGACCTGAGCCAAGGTCGGACGGTTAACCTATTGAGCTACCTAGGTGCCCCAGGAATGCTCTTATGTTATAGGATACAGTTGTACATGATACATGCATCAATTATGTGTTTTTATTGCTAAGTAACATTTCATTTAACTTTTTTATGTTATTAGCTATTTATATGTTTGGTGTGTGAATTGCCTGTTAAAAAAAGTATTGCCTCTCATTTTTGTTATTGTGTTTGTCTTGCCTTACTGTTTTTTTTCCCCCATTTAGAATTCTCTTCATCATATCAAACTTAACAATCATTTTTTTGGGGGTCCTTGATATTTATTAATTCACAGAAAGGATTTCCACTCAAAACTTAAAATGTTAAGTTAAATCTCAAACCTGTCTAGAATTATTCTGTGTGTATTTAAGGAGTGAGGTAGTGATCCAGATATTCTGTGGGTTTTAAATATTCATTTCTTATAGTTTATGCTATGGAAACATTTGGGCTAACCTCAGTGTATATGTGTGTTTTGGTACCTGTACAAACCAGTACCCCTGCTTGGCAAGAATATGGTTTGTGAGCCCCGGGTTAATTATGTCATAAAACTCACTTAGCTGCTAAAAATCACCTGCCTGTTTGATAGGACAATTGCTGAGAATTCCAGATCTACATGAAAAATGGGAGTCTAGGCAGGCGTAGCTAAACTTTAGGAAAATATGCAAAGTGTTAACATGCAAAATACAGAGTGTAGGTTTTCTAGCTGATGTAAGCTTGTGGGCTTCTAGCCAAATTACCAAGGTACATACTTCTAAATCTATCATCTGCTTTTTTTTCTTTTCTTTTCTTTTTTTTTTTTTTTTACAAAATGTCCTCCCTCCTCCCTAACCCTAAGACTAGCAAATGCAGGTATGTAGGATACTGAGTATAGTTTCAACAGAGCTTTCCCACTTATGGGGAAGACAGGTTCTCAGTGGTTAGGCTGTACTTCTACCTGAAGACACAGTGACCTGTCTTGTGACAGTCTTCATGCCCGGCCACTAGCCCTGTGTTGAATGTCTCAGGAAAGACAAAGATAATCAGGAGATTAGGTTCCACACCTCATTTGGCCTTAGTGACTAGCTTTGGATGATTTTCCTCTACGCTGTTTATTTATTAGCTAAATGATCTTTCTGAGCCCAGGAGATATTCCTATAGGGAAGTTGCCAACACATGCAAACACCAATAACTGGGAGAGGAATCATAAAGGAGTGTTGAGAGAAGCACATACCAGAAATTATGGTTGACTGCCTCCCACAAATAATCTCTGAATAACCCAGTGGGTTCATGGCCCTCAGAGTTGGAGGGACACCCATATTTTGTCTATGTGAACCCTCACTCAATGGACTCATTTCCTCCATAGCATCTATACTCATGTAGCCTGATAATATCAATGTGACCTTGAAGTGAAGTAGTCTTGTGTGTTCATTCTGCTCCACGATTTAATAAGCTGTGTGACCTTGACTAAGTTACTTAAGTTTTTCTGTCATAAAATAGGGATAATAATAGTGTGTGCCTTATAATGTTCTGGTGCAGATCAGATTAGATAATTTAGGTAACATGCCTAGCATTGTGCCAAGTACTAATTGTTAATTTGCCATTATTATCACTTCCAGTGTCTGGACACTCTTCCTTTCCGAGATCATCCCAATAACTTAAGGGCAACCTGCAGTCAAGACTTCTGAACTCATTGTCATCTGCTATTGAGTCCACACTGCAGGATTAATCTCCTCAAAGGTCAATTAATTTTGTTTCTTTCTTTTAATATTAACTTAACCCAGCATTTCAGAAATATGTATTACTCAGAGTCTGCCCTGGGAAAAACTAGGAGATAAAATGGACAATCTGAAAAGCTCTTTCCTAATGAACTGTTAATGGATGATAATGGCTTAATGTGGCTGTGTTCCCATATAAGATATTTGTTATTTTAAGAAGAACCTTCAATGCCTTATCCTAAGGGATTTGCTAACAATGGAATGCCCATGTCCAAGGAAGATCATGTGGGAAGACAGGGGTGAATAATGTTTTTTGTTTTTTTTTTTTTTCCTTGCTGTTCTCATGAGATCATACAGACATATGCACTAGTATAGGGGCATTTGTTTGTTTGCCTACATAGCTTTCCTTTTCATTGTAAGGGAATAGAACTCAGCTCTTCCTTTTGAGAACTACCCTTTCCTAACTTGGTAAGACCACTAAGCTCAGGGTCCTTGGGAGCTTATCTAATTCTGGTCGTGAGCACTAAGGACCAACCAGGTAAGCCTGGGGAACTATCTTTGCCTCTACTTAGAGATCAAAAGAGAAATGATAGATGGAATGAGTGAGAGACACATTTTTGATGATATCTTTTAGGTACCTAGATACAGAGATGCCTGATCTAGCTAGCCAGTTATTTAGTTCCTGATACAATAACACCTGACTTCTGACTCACATCCTCAGCTTACTTTTCTCCTTTGTCCAAAGGGTTTGAGGGAATTCATATTACAGGCAACTAAGAGTTTTGATTAATAAAGCTGTGTACAAATAGGTCTCTAGTTGAGGGTGGAAGACTTACAAAAATCTGTTGCCACCATTGAATGGAGAATTTGCAATTTATGCTATATTGATCAGAAGCCAATAGCTTAAAAAAGTAAAGCATAGACCTTATCAATATATCTCCACTGCACAAAAACCCTCTGATGATTCTCCTTGCTTTCTGCTAACAACATATAATCCTCTTTGAATCAGACTCAAGCCTTAGTTCCTACATTAGTCATTCTCCAAATGCCCATCCAGTTTCCTGCACTAACACCTCCATGATGCTCCATATGTCTGCCATGTTAGTGCCTGACTTTTTGTTTTGTTGATTAGAAATTTAAGAGCTTGGGTTCTACCTTTCCAGACATTTGATTTTACCATTTCATTGGCCTTGGGCAAGTGGCCCAAAGTATATAATCTTCAATTTTTTTTTCAACAGAAGAGTGCAGGAAATATTAGTAACAACTGCATAGCATTGTTGTATGATTTAAATGATAGTGGACTGAAGTGTCTGGCTTATAATAAGTTCCCAATGACTGTTAACAATTGTTCTTGCTATGACTTTATCTCTTTGGCATGTAGCACACAGCTTCCATATGATAGTATCTAGATAAATTGAAAAATTGTTCAATGCATATTTTTCTCTACCACATTGGAAATTCCTTGTTTTATGGAAGCAGGGCAATAATGGTCAAGACAGTTGAGGGACTGTGAAGCCAGTCAAACAGGTTTTAATGTTGGTCATACTTTTTTTTCTTTATGGGAGATGGGCAAGTCACTTTCTGGGAGGCTCTGTTTCATCACCTGTATTTGGTGATACTGAGAGTACATACTCTTAGGGTGCCAAGAGGATGAAATAAGATGATCTAATTAAGTTAGTTGCACGAACTAATAACCTTTCTCTCTTCCTCCCTTTAGTGTCTGGTGTCTAGCATACACTGATATAGTAATCCTTGGCTAAGTAGATATTATTAATATTCTTTTAAATATTGTTGTTTGGACTGCAAATAGCAAGAAGACAAAAAAATAAAATAAAATCCTAAGGCAAGCTCAGTTTGTCTATGAGTATCTATCTGTACATGCCTAATGTCTGACACCAAAATTCTTTATCTTGTTTTACATGGAATGGAAAATAGACAGCAGAACTTCTACCAGCTGTCCTTGAAAAGACGAACTTTTTTTCACGGCTGCTCAAAATCACTGACTTTCCACTTTTCATTGAAGGGCTTTCAGAAAATCTGTGCTCCTTCATCTCCACCTTGCTTCTTTTCCACCACACAAATCATACCAAAGCTTAAACCATTCCAGTCATGGTGACAACACCCACTTTTATGCTAAGTGCTTCCTCTGGGTTTAGTTATGCAAAGCCTGGTATTCCTGTTGTACAACAGCATAAAAAGATCAAGATGAATGAAGCTATCCATTCCAGCACATAGCCAGAGTAACCTGAATTCCTCTCTCGAGGAAGGGCAAAACCCAATGTAGACCATCATCAGTTAAGTGTACAGTTTCTGTGGAAAGTGCATTACAAGCATTGGGCTGGAGAATGCTGAGAAAAATAGCTCATACCATCTTTAAAAGACCCCATGCTTCATTTTCAAAAGTGCTGCTAAATAAGTAATTGTAGCTGATAAAATAAGACTAGTCCTTAGCAATTTACTCCCCTTTGTATGATACTACACTTCTTATTTTTTCAAATCTCATTTGACATTGAAGTGGATAAACTCCACAAGCAAGTGGTCCATGAGATCTTGGTGACCGATGCCTACACTATTTTTTCAGCTCAGTGAGCAGGGAGTGAAAGTAATGATGAGGTCAGCATAGGTGTTCATCAGTTTCTTTTAAGAAGCACAAGATTCTAGAGAAAATCTGATGAGATTTTCTCATCAGAGGCAGTTCAATTTTCATGAATGCTTAACCCAGTGTAACCAAATTAACCAACAGGAATAATCTGGGGATTTATTAAATTTATTGGATTTGTTAATCCAATGCAACATTGGAAAATTAAAATGAAAGCATTTCACAAAATTTTGTTTAAATTTTAGATTTATTCATGGAAGTTCGTATAGCTGTGAAGACATGAAATTTAATGTAGTCATTAAGAACATGGGTTTTGAAGTCAGATGGCTTGGGTCTGAAATCCTACTCTACTGGTTTTCAGTTGTGGGGTTTATCCCCCATGTATCAGTTTCACAGTCAGATGAAGATAATAGTAACTCTTCTTGGTGATGTTGAGACATTAACTCTGTGTAAGTTCTCTAGTATAGCAGTTGGCACTTGGTGGAGGGCTCCATACACGTTAGCCATTATGATTTTTAATTAAGGATTTAATAGCCAATGCCTGATCATTATGGAATACTAGTTTATGAGGCACACATTTTTGAGGCAGTCATTCTTGAAGCAATCACACTGCCCATGTGATGTTAACATGAGGTTACAGACTCTACAATCAGCCTCAAGGACCCTAAAAATAGATTTTGATGGGATTATCAAATATAAGGGAACATTTTACACTCTCCACTTAGGAAATCACTACCCACATTAATCAGGAGAAGTCTTCTATGTCCCTCATGGTCTCCCATTAGTCAATTCATCTCCCTCCTCAGGGAAAGTAATTAGAACAAGAGAACTGCAGGCAATTTTTCAAACGTGTCCTTTATTCCTATTGTAGACAGTGACATCCATTGAATAGGAGCATTCTGGAAGAAATCCCATGCTTTCAGTGCTGTTTGGGTTCCCTGTGAATAGCTTGTAAAAGCTTTTCTCTGTGCTCACTTACTTTGTGTATCTTCCCATTGTCATCCCTGGTGTCTGGCCTGCCTGCATTACCATAAAATGATGGGTCTCTTTAACTCTAAACTAACTTCCAGCCTCATTACTATGTATGAGGTCTGATTTTACTCCAATTTAGCATTAATAGTCTAATTTGTAGACTCCCCAACTGAACAGCAACATTTTAAATGACCGTTTTGTCTGAAATGTGCCATTCCTTCTATTTTCATGTATATGCCAACATCAACACCAACTACCAACTGCTAACAAAGGGACTTAATCCCTTATCTGCTTCAGGAAAGGAGCCTGGAAAAGCCTCTGTCTGCCTTGGCCATGTGTCAGCAATTTGCCCTTGGAGACCACTGTCATTTAAAGGCTATTTTACTGCCCTCTGAGCTCATCCCTTAGGCTACCAGGGAGCAGTAGATAATAGGGCTGCAAGTGACCTTGAAAACGAACAGATAATGTGAGATTGTTGCCAATATTTTCTTTCATTCTTGAGAAAACAGTCGTGCTGTCTATGTGGACCACGCAGGAGATGAGGTGTAGATTAATTATTTTATAAAAGCCCGTGCATGCAATGCCCAGTTTCTGTTCCCATGTCTTTTAGAGCCAGTTAGGGTTTAGGGCAAAGAATGGAAGAGAGAGCATTTCATGCAGTGCTGTTGTCAACATTACTCTATTTTTGTCATTCCGGACAGAAGAGCTTCCAGATTCAATGTCTGCCATCAGTGTTTTTTGTAAGATGAAATTTCACATGGAAGGAGAGAAAAATTTTGTTTTTTAATCAAAAGTGAAGAGATAAAAGCAACTGAATGCTGTTAGGACACAAAATGGTTTCCGAAGAACCCAGCTTGCAGGTTTGAAGCTGGAATCTGTCATTGCAGTGGAGGAGATATATGAACAGAGTCTCTTTGCCGTGTATTTTAATTGAACATTTTGGAAACAATGTCAAAAAGCAAAAATAAAAGTGAAAGCAAAAGCAAACTGAAGTATCCTTGTAACTCCCTGGCAAAGTATTCTAGTTTTGAGGTTGTTAAAGCAGCTTCCTTAGAGTTCCCCTCCCCTCAAATACTCCCTTCCATCAAGAGAGAAAACAAAACAAAACAAAACAAAACAAAACAAAACAGCCTGATAAAGAGCTCTCAGGGTCCTGCAGCGAACACCTAAAGTCTTCAATGGTTTTTTCTCAGTCCATCTCCCCAAATCGTCAGCTACTGCATCCCCTTCTTTAAACCAGCAGTGTTACTCGTTTATTCTTTTATATTCCATGTACAAGGGATTTTATTCATGCTCCCTTCTGTCACTGGAACAAAGCACTTTATTCCTATTCTCATCTGCTTTCGGGTAGTCAGAGAAAAAAAAGATGACTTCTACCTTCTGAATTTCATAAATGATGAAACACAGAATGTATCTAAGCCTATAAATGGGACTTGAGAAGACAGAAGAGCTTCACGGGAAGAAAGGAAAGGTGACACGGAGATTGCAGTGAAGCCACCAGTTGTTTCTGTGCAAGGTTTACCCCCACTAGGACCACCCACAGCACAAGGACACCAGTCGCTCCCTTGCCCAGAGCTTTGGGTCTTGGTTGGTACCCAGTGGAGGGGAGATTGTCATAAGGTCTTTGCATGACAAGCAAGTGCAAAGAAAATGAGTGAGAGACTTTATCACAGGCATTGTGACCTTATTAATTGTTAGTATCAGAGATGAATGAAGATCCTTGCTGTAGTCTCACAGGTTTCTGAACAGTTAATGCCTCCTGATTAGTTGAGGTGTCTTTAACCAGAACCCAACGCAGAAAGAAGGGAGACCATATTCTGGACAGCTTGGAGCACCCTCAAAGGGACATCTCCACTAATCAGCACATGACTCAGCCTGTTCTGAAAAATGATACTGGAGTAGAAAGAAATGACAGGAGAAAACACAACCACCAAACCTGCAGATTGCCCAGGGCTCTCTCAGTGTACATTCTCCTCTTGAGGCTTCAACCTCTTGGTCCTGATGGAGGACCCTAGAATGTTTTATTTTTCTCGATATTTTCAACAGAGATTTTTTTAACAAAAACCCATACTCTTTGATGTGGGAAACAAATGCAGAAGGAAATGGCAGATAAGATTAAATTTCCTTATAACTTGCAGCCCATTGACAAATACTTGAAGCTGGCAGAGTGAAATTTTCTCCAGGAACTCCCTACTGTCTTAATGCTAATGCTTTGCTAGGGGGGAAAGAGGACCTTAGTTTGATAATAGCTAGGTCTCCAGTATCCGGAGCCTTCTTTAGCATATGAAAATTCCCTTTGACTTTACCTTCTCCCAACTCCCAAGTATATAATCAGTCTCCTCATGGTCCCAGAACAGCTCTTTCTGCCCACTGGTCCTGTCCTCGTGCTTCAATAAAATCACGTGTTTTTTTGCACCAAAGGCATCTCAAGAATTCTTTCTTGGCCGTCGGCTCTGAACCCCACCATCACCCCCAAACCCCACCACTTTTCCTGCTCGAGTTTCCACATCTACTAAAATTTTCTGTTCTGCATCTCTCCAAAGCTGGAGTTTGTCAGTAGTTCCTGGTGCTGTTACCCACCTAGAAGACTCAGGAAACAGTAGACACTGGGAGGAAGACAAACCTGGTTTGAGATGCCAGTGCTTACAGACATTTTTACTTCTTTTACCCATGGAGAGAGATCAAAATCCTCTTTTGACTCAGTGACAATGTCTTTTGTGTGCAGAAAAGAAAGAGGGGCTTTTATAGTGTCACTTTCCTTAGCAAGACATTGTTTTGCATGAAGGAATTAAAGCCACCTTCTTCTTGGGTTTCAGTAATGTTCTCTAAAAACAAAAACAAGCTAATGGAACAAATTTCCACCACAGCCTAGCTGAATCTGCCAGTCATCCAGCATTTTACTCCTCTTACTGCCTTATAAGCAGAGACATAGAAAGACATAGACAAAGAGATTCTGTTGGCAAAAGTGTTTCCAAGTTAATGTCAAAAGATTAGGAGATTATTAAAAACTCTGGGAAGACAGAGGCAAGAATCACAGGAAAGAAATATCATTCTGTCTCTGTTTCTCTGCAGGAGAGAGGACCCAGTTAAAAGCTGAGTATTTACAAATTGCAAAGGCTGTATGAGCCTAATTATCTTCCTGAAGTATCAATTAGTAAGACATAGAGCAGGAAGACAGAAACTCATTTGCTTAGAAGACCCTGGATGGGGTGCATCCTGCCTTCTGTGTCTGATCTATAAGGAGCCATAATGTGGTTTTCTGTTCTCTGATCACTAGGGAAGGCCTCTTACAGACTGCAGCCTGCATTTTAGCTGAGAACTGTTGTATTGTCACACTACATGCTTTTCGTACACTTTGATTTGTTTTGGTCATTCAAAGGGTCAAAGGTCCTGTCAGTCCTTGATACATGGTTTGGCTAGAGGTAAGGTGCTTTTCTTGTTTGATAAGCTGTCCAGCAACCACCCTTCAAAGAGGGTGGGGAGGGAAGGATTGAGTTGACTAAACATAATATGCCCCTCTTGTAGCTCTAAAACACATAGGAAATTCCAGACTAACTTGTTAGAATGGGCCATCCATTGCAGTTTACTTTTTTTATGAATAGAATGTTTTAAAAACATTTTCAGGTTTTCAGAAAAAATAGTGGAAAGTACAGAGAATTCTCTCTAGTAACCATGTCTTTTGTTTTCTTTATTCTGATGCTTTGGCATCTGGGAGCTTGCTGACCCTGGAGGGACAGCCCTTTTGAGGACTGGTTGATTCCATGGGTAGTAAACAACTCATGCATGACTGTGCCTTCCAAATGCAAAGCAACCAATCCAGTTTCCACACCTCCAACCCACCTCTTCTGTGGGACTTTCACACTCTGGACCCCTAGCCACCTGCCCTCATCACACCGTAGCAGGTACTGGACAACCAGGATGGCCCTGTGCCCCAGAGACTACTGAAATCATTCAAACTAGCCAATGCCAAGCCTGCTGGCCCTGCCTCACCTGTTCCTTCATATGGAAACCAGAATAAAGGCTCACAGTTCCTCCTTCTCCCCTTGCCTCCAGGGTTGCCAGTGTTTTCTGGTGTGGCCCTGAAAGGGCGGGCCTACGCTGGCCAACTCCATCTTGTTCTGTGTCCTTCACCTTGACCACACCTCCTCCCCTTGAGTAACCCCCCCCTCACCTGCCTAACAGGACTCAGACGCTCCCCCAGCCAATCGGCTGAGGCCACAGCCATTACCTCAACAACTGCCCCTAGGACCCAATAAAATCTTGTCCTTTTGAAACTCTCCCTCTCTCCCTGGTATCTCATTGCTGCGTCGGTGCAGGTAGGGGATTGAGCTCGAGCTAGCTCGAATAAAGGCTCTTTTGCTTTTGCATCGGACTCAGCTCCCTAGTGGTCTTTGGGGATCACGAATTCTGGGCATAACATTTGGGGGTTCATCCGGGATCCCCAAGACCCCCGAGGGACCCCCGACCTGGAGAGCCTGACTGGCCACGGTTAGTGTCTGTCTGTCTGGTCTGTCTTTTCTGTGTGAGCTCATTTCTGGAATTCTGGTAGTGCCCGACGCAGTCTAAGTGGACGCACTGGAGGACCATGGGCCAGGAGTTTCGGAAGACGTTCCGATCCTTCTGGAGGGACGTGGAATCCCCTCAAAGGTCTGAGACGAGGCGGGTCGCTCCCGCTGGTCGGCGTGAGGCCGTCATCTTTGGAAGGACGTGGAATCCCCTCATCAGTTTTGGAGGGACGTGGAATCCCCTCAAAGGTCTAAGCTAGCTTTCAGTTTTGCTTCCATGGAGTTGGAAGACTTTCTAGGGGCCCTCTGTTTGTCTGTTTTTGTGTTTCTCTGTTTTGTTCTGTGGACTTACTGGATGGACGTTATGGGACAGACTCAGACTACCCCTCTACCCACCCTCTTGGCTTAAGCCCTTCCTAGCCCTGCTCCCTCTGGAGCCAAACCCATTCTTGCTTTGCAGGAGACAAAGAAGAAGGAAAACAAGAAAAGTCTTACCCAGCCTTCAGCACCCCTCTACCCTGTCCTACAGGGGGGTACTGAAGAAGAATTAATTTTTCCTCCCCCATATAACCCCTCTAGGATGCCGGAAGAACACCATCCTCCCCCTCCGGGGGAGGCAGACGCTGTTCAGAGAGCGGGAGGCGGAAATGCTCCAGTGGGAAGCCTGCCCTTTACCAGACAAAGGGCTCAGAGGGAGCAATCCGCCTCCGCCGCCAACTCCACTATTCTGCCCCTGCGAGGCACCGGACCCCCAGACGCGGAGGGGAATCAACCCCATCAGTATTGGCCTTTCGCCACTAGTGACCTCTACAATTGGAAAGCTCAGAATCCTAAGTTTTCCGAGAAACCGGCAGGGATTATTGATTTATTAGACTCTGTTCTTTTTACCTATCAGCCCACGTGGGACGATTGCCAGCAGCTTTTGCAGGTCCTGTTCACGACTGAAGAAAGAGAAAGAATCCTCAATGATGCCTGAAAACTAGTTCCGGGCGCAGACGGGAATCCCACCACCAACCAGGCTCAGATAGATGCCTCCTTCCCCTTAACTCGGCCCCAGTGGGATTTCAACACACAGAAGGTAAGGAGAGGCTCCGGGTCTACCGCCAGACTCTAATGGGGGGTCTCCGAATGGCTGCTAGAAAGCCAACCAATTTGGCCAAGGTAGGAAATGTACAACAGGGAAAAGATGAATCTCCGGCTGCCTTTTTAGAATGGATCATGGAGGGATTCCGTACCTATACCCCCATGGATCCAGAGGCTCCGGAAAGCAAGGCAGCTGTTATCATGGCCTTTGTAAACCAATCGGCCATAGACATTAGGAGAAAATTACAGAAAATAGATAGACTAGGAGAAAAAAGTCTGCAGGACTTACTGGTGGTAGCCGAAAAGGTATATAACAACCGGGAGCCTCCTGAGGACAAGCAGGCTCGCGCCATGGCGGCTGCCAGCAGTAAGCAGACTCGAGACCTGGCCAGAATACTACTAGCTACCACTGCTGACTTCCCTGAGGAACGAGACCACCATCTCCGGCAGCTGGCAGATGACACAAGAAAAGGTAAAGGAACCACCAAGGGGGGGGGCAGCAGAGGCTGCAGAAGGATCAGTGCGCATACTGCAAGGAGATAGGGCATTGGGCCCGAGATTGTCCAAAAAGGGCCGGCGGGAAGGGAAGCAAGACTGATCAAGTAAAAGTCCTAGAGCTAGATGAACTAAGTGATTAGGGGAGTCGGGGTTCGGACCCTCTCCCCGAACCCAGGGTAACTCTTAAAGTGGAGGGGACCCCTGTTGACTTCCTCGTCGACACCGGAGCACAACATTCGGTCCTCCACACCCCACAAGGAAAACTAGCCAGCAAGAAGTCCTGGGTACAAGGGGCAACTGGTATGAGACAGTATTCATGGACTACCCAAAGAACAGTAGATTTGGGAACGGGCCCGGTATCCCACTCCTTTATGGTAATACCAGAATGCTCCTACCCGCTGTTAGGACGGAACTTACTGACCAAGATTGGAGCTCAGATAACTTTCAGACAAGGGGGGCCTCAGGTCACCAATGGCAAGGTCCTGACCATGGTCCTGACCATGAAACTGGAGGATGAATACCTCCTCCACCAGGAGGCGCTCCCGAGAGAGGATAATATAGACAGATGGCTACAAGAATACCCCTCAGTTTGGGCAGAGACAGGGGGATGGGACTAGCCGCTCACAGGACCCCAGTCCTGGTAGAGCTCAAGCCAGGAGAGAGTCCAGTAAGGATCAGACAATACCCCATGTCTCAGGAGGCCCGGAAGGGGATCCAGCCACACATCCGGAGACTACGAAGCCTAGGGGTACTAGTTCCTTGCCAGTCTGCCTGGAACACCCCCTTACTGCTGGTCAAAAAGCCTCACACAAATGACTACCGACCGGTACAAGACCTCCGGGAAGTAAATAAGAGGGTTGCGGACATACAACCAACTGTTCCCAACCCATATACTCTGTTGAGCTCCTTGGCGTCCTCCAGGGTCTGGTATACTGTACTAGATTTAAAGGATGCCTTCTTCAGTCTGCCGCTGGCACCCCAGAGCCAACCCTTGTTCGCCTTCGAGTGGCATGATCCGGAGGAGGGCTACAGTGGGCAACTCACCTGGACACGGCTACCTCAGGGATTCAAAAATTCACCCGCCATCTTCGACGAGGCACTACACGAGGACCTGGGTGAATACAGAAGGTGAGAGGCCTGAGAAAACTGAAACTTAAAAGCTTAAGTTACAGGAAACTGAAACCTAACCAAGCCTAACCAGCTTGTTCCGCTTCTGTACAATTGCTTGGCGCGCTCCTGTATTCCTGATCAATCATTGTTGCTTGGCGTGCTCCTGTATTCCTGATCAATCATTGAGATACCCGTACCCCCAGTTGTGGTCTGACCTAAAGGCAGGAACCAATCGAATACTGCTAAGTGTCCAACTTTAAACATCAACCAATCGCAGCTCTGTAACTGTGGAAAATCCCTGATTTCCCCATGACTTGTTTGTACCTGTCTGTAAAAGGGCTAAAAACCTCTCTTGGGGCCTCTTAGCGTCACCAGCAATGAGTGCGCAGAGGTCCAGGTTCGAACCCGCAATAAATGACCCTTGCTGCTTAGCTTTGACTCTGGACTCTGGTGGTTCGTTTTTGGGGTCTCTTGGACTCTGGGCGTTTCATTGGGTGCTCGTCCGGGATAGCCCCCCAAACCCACCAGACCCCAAGTCAACGGGTCATTTCTGAGACCAATCGGTTAGTGAGCCAGCTCTGTCTGTTTCTGTTTGTCTGTTCATTTCTGGCTCTCCCGCGCGGGATCTGTATCTGTGACTGACCTAGCCGGGGCAGACGCGCTATAGGGCAGTCAGTTGGGACCAGTAGGAGACGTCCTCTGGCACCCGTCTGGGGCACCATTTTGGCCCATCAGAACTCTTTGTTTGGGTTACGGACACCCGTCCTGTATCTGGTCTCTTCTCCAAGGCACTTTCTGTTTGCCGCCGCACTTGCGATTTAACTTGTCTCCTCTCCTCTGCAGGTATATCCGGCTCGCTTCCGGAACATAAACTAACTTGGCCCATTTATTTTTTTCCTATACAGACGATGGGACAGAACCAGAGTACACCTCTCTCCCTTGTTCTAGCTAATTTCAAGGATGTCCAGGCTAGAGGCCATAACCTAAGCCTGGACATCCGCCGGTCGAGACTCATCACTTTCTGCCGGTCTGAGTGGCCCACTTTCGGGGTGGGCTGGCCTACTGAGGGCAAAACCCTCCACCCTGGATGTCCCCCTTTCTTTCCTCAGGGTCCTGTAAGATTCTCGCAGCCCGCTCCACTGACCCAACCAAGCCGCGAACCCCCTCAGCACCCCTAAGTCCCATATTGCCCGATAGTCAGGACCTACTATCCCTGGACCCTCCACCCTATCTTCCCCCTCCCCTTGCACCCCAGGCCCTGCCTGCAGCGGCCGCCCCACCAGTTGCCCCGCCGGTCGCCCCTCAAGGGGAACGGGGGGGGGGAGGGGGGGCGGGAAGCAGCAGCTGTGCCAGAACTAGGGAGGCTACAGGCAGCAGCCGCAACAAGCCCTATTGAAAATGAAACGAACCGTGAATGGCCAGCCGGCCGAACTCGAGGGTGCACCCAGCGTGAGCCAAGCTCTCGCCTCCCTGACTCCACTGTAGCCCTACCCCTGCAGGAAATAGGACCCCCTGATGAAACGGGCAATCCCCGACTCCAGTATTGGCCCTTCTCCACCAGTGACCTAAATAATTGGAAAACCCAAAATGCTCGGTTTTCTGATAACCCTAGAGATCTTATAGCCCTCCTAGAGAGCATAATGTTCACCCACCGGCCTACCTGGGATGACTGCCAACAGCTTTTGTGAATCCTGTTCACCACGGAAGAAAGGGAGAGAATTCAACTTGAAGCACGGGAGCTGGTCCCCAGGGAAGATGGTCGACCCATTGTTAACCCTGACCTCATTAATGCTGCGATTCCCCTGACTCGGCCTAATTGGGACTACAACACGGCAGAAGGTAGGGGACGACTGCTCATTTATCGCCAGACTCTAATGGCGGGTCTCCGGGCTGCAGCACGCAAGCCCACCAATTTGGCCAAGATGTACTCGGTAATACGAGGTAAGACAGAGAGCCCTGCCAACTTTTTAAAAAGATTAATGGAAGCCTTTAGGCAGTACACTCCCATGGACCCTGAGGCTCCTGAAAATCAGGCCTCTGTTGTAATGTCTTTTGTAAACCAGGCTGCCCCTGACATCAAAAAGAAACTCCAAAAATTAGAGGATTTAGAAGGAAAACAGATCCAGGATTTACTCCGCATTGCTCAGCGGGTATATAATAATCGGGGCGCTCCAGAGGATAAGCAGCTCAAAGCTACCAGGGAAATGACTAAAGTCTTAGCCACCATAGTTCAGAAAAATCAAGGGCCCACAGGAGAACAGAAAACTCGCCCCCCTAGGCACCCCCTAGACAAAGACCAATGTGCCTACTGTAAAGAAAAAGGACATTGGAAGCTGAGCAGGCATTCCAACAGATAAAGAGAGCTCTCCTATCGGCCCCAGCTCTAGGACTGCCCGATATGAACATAAAGGCATAGTCAAGGCAGTGCTAACCCAGCATCTAGGTCCGTGGCCCAGACCAGTGGCCTATCTCTCAAAAAAAAAAAAAACTGGACCCTGTAGCCGCAGGATGGCCCCCTTGTCTCCGGATAATAGCGGCTACAGCCCTAATGGTTAAAGATGCCGATAAGCTGTCCCTGGGTCAAGAGTTACATGTTACCACACCCCACACCATCGAAGGAGTACTCAAGCAGCCCCCCGATAGGTGGATGAGCAATGCTCGGATGGTCCACTATCAGGGACTCCAGTTAAATCCCTTGCGGATCACATACACCCCTCCCCGAACTCTAAACCCGGCCTCGCTGCTACCCGACCCTGACCTGGACTCCCCGCTCCATGACTGTGCCGACATCCTAGCGCAGATCCATGGAACAAGGGAAGACTTACAGGACCGGCCGTTACCTGATGCTGAGGTCACTTGGTTCACTGACGGAAGCAGCTTCGTCCATCAAGGACAGAGGTATGCGGGGGCAGCAGTGACATCTGAGACTGAAGTGATATGGGCAGAGGCTCTGCCCCCAGGGACTTCTGCCCAAAGGGCAGAACTAATTGCATTGACCCAAGCATTAAGAATGGGGCGGGACCGCAAAGTGACTGTATATACAGACTGCCGGTATGCCTTTGCCACAGCCCACATACATGGGGCAATATACCGTGAGAGGGGACTACTCACTGCTGAAGGCAAAGACATCAGAAATAAAGATAAAATTCTGGCCCTATTGGCCGCTATTTGGGCCCCTAAGAAACTGGCCACAGTACATTGCCCGGGTCACCAAAAAAAAAATAACTGATCCAATCTCTCGAGGAAATAACCCAGCTGACCAAACTGCATGCCAGGTAGCGCAAAAAAACCCATCCAAGTACTACCTGCGCAGCTACCAGACCCAGGGCCCCGAGATTTACCCCCACAGCCTGAATACTCAGAAGATGATCTTATCTGGATGCACAAGCTCCCCATGACCCAAGTTACAGACGGATGGTGGAGGGACTCCAGAGACCGCCTTATCCTTCCCGAGAAATTGGGCCACGCAATCCTGACAAAAATACACCACTCTACCCATTTGGGGCCCCGAAGACTTCAGGATCTCCTCAGACAATCCAAACCGGTATTAAGAAACATCTCTGACCAGACGGAAAGGGTTGTGACAGCCTGTTCTGCATGTCAACTCCAAAACGCGCACCCACACGCCACAGCTCAAGGCCACCAAAAAAGAGAAACCATACCAGGAGCCCACTGGGAAGTGGACTTCACTGAGGTAAAGCCCGGCAAATACGGCTATAAATACTTACTAGTGTTCGTAGACACTTTTTCAGGATGGACTGAAGCCTTTCCAACCAAGAAGGAAACGGCGCAGATAGTAGCCAAAAAGATCCTAGAAGAAATCCTGCCCAGGTATGGTTTTCCAGTCATGATAGGGTCAGACAATGGACCTGCATTCGTCTCTAAGGTAAGTCAGGGATTGGCTTCCGTACTTGGGGCAGATTGGAAATGACATTGTGCCTACCGGCCCCAAAGCTCAGGACAAGTAGAAAGAATGAATAGAACATTAAAAGAGACCCTTACTAAATTCACTATGGAGACTGGCGCTAATTGGGTAGAGTTACTCCCCTACGCTCTGTACAGGGTTCGCAACTCCCCATACAAGTTGGGCCTTACACCCTATGAAATCATGTTTGGCAGACCCATACCTATCATACCTAATCTTAAGTCAAACCTCATTCAATTAGACCAAGATAACAGTCTCTTTTCTTCTCTCAGGACTCTACAGCGGGTTCATGAGGCTGTGTGGCCTAAACTAAAAGAACTGTATGAGACGGGGCCCCCACCCACTCCTCATCAGTATCGTCCAGGAGACTGGGTCCTCGTCAAGCAACACCGGCAGGAGAACCTTGAACCCAGGTGGAAAGGACCTTACCAAATCATCCTGAAGACTCCCACCGCCATCAAGGTAGATAACCTCCCCACCTGGATTCACCACACCCACGTGAAGCCTGTCGACCCGCTGTCTGACCTCGTGGGACACACTAATAAAAATACTACTTGGACTGTAGACCGGAGTAAGAAAAACCCCCTCAAACTAACCTTGCGCCGTGCCTCCCCTAGACATGTTCAGGATAGTAACCCTTGTCCTACTATCCCTCAACTTCAACCTCCTGGAGGGAGGACTAAATGCCCCCGTTGACAAACAGAAATTGTACGAAGCTCTGTATGGAAGGCCCTGTGATTGCAGAGGTGGAGTAGTTAGAACCCTTACCCTGCCACATGGTAACAGACTAGTAGCCGGCTCTGTAGGAAGGGGTGGTCACCATCAGCGAAGATACACTCAAACCCAAGACTGTGGAACCACAATTGCTCACTTAACCCAGACCTATGACAGCACAGGACTCCAAAAACGGCAGTGGTTATGTGTTGACAAACCTAGGCCCCTGCCCCCCACAGCAGAATGCCCTTACTCTACTTTCCAGGAGTCGATGCATAGCTCTTGTTATGACTCCTATCAGCAATGTATAGGGCCAGACAACTCCACTACCTACTTTACAGCTATCCTACAGAGTAACAGGGCAGCAAAAGCTAGTGATAATAATATGCAACTTCAAACTGGCTGCCGTGGCTCAGTTGGAGAAGCCGTCTGCTGGATAACCTAGCCTACACTTATCTACCTCATAATTGGACTGGAGTATGTATCCTGGCCACCTTACTGCCAGATATTGACTTAGTTGCAGGAAAAACCCCCATGCCCATCCCTAGTCTAGATTTTGCCACTGGCAGATCCAAACGAGCTGTGGCTATTATCCCCCTCCTGGCAGGCCTAGGAATTACAGGTGCATTAACTACCGGGACAGCAGGATTAGGAGTCTCCATACACTCCTATCTGCGACTCTCTCGTCAACTCATTAACGATGCCGAAGCTTTGTCAGGGACCATCCAAGATTTACAAGATCAGCTAGATTCCCTAGCAGAAGTGGTGTTACAGAATAGAAGAGGGTTAGAACTTTATCAGGGACAGGCTAAACACCATTCAGGTTATGGTCCTTAGGCCACAGTATCACCTCCTAGACATGGAAAGCGGGCTTGATTAGGTAACACTGTAGGACCCAAGATTGGTTCCTCAGGTACTTGAGAAAGGGGGGAATGAGAGGCCTGAGAAAACTGAAACTTAAAAGCTTAAGTTACAGGAAACTGAAACCTAACCAAGCCTAACCAGCTTGTTCCACTTCTGTACAATTGCTTGGCGCGCTCCTGTATTCCTGATCAATCATTGTTGCTTGGCGTGCTCCTGTATTCCTGATCAATCATTGAGATACCCGTACCCCCGGTTGTGGTCTGACCTAAAGGCAGGAACCAATCGAATACTGCTAAGTGTCCAACTTTAAACATCAACCAATCGCAGCTCTGTAACTGTGGAAAATCCCTGATTTCCCCATGACTTGTTTGTACCTGTCTGTAAAAGGGCTAAAAACCTCTCTCGGGGCCTCTTAGCGTCACCGGCAATGAGTGCGCAGAGGTCCAGGTTCGAACCCGCAATAAATGACCCTTGCTGCTTAGCTTTGACTCTGGACTCTGGTGGTTTGTTTTTGGGGTCTCTTAGACTCTGGGCGTTTCAAAGGGAGCATCCTGGCCTCACCCTTCTACAGTACATAGATGACATCCTGATTGCTGCCGACACGGCCAAAGACTGTGAGCGAGGGACCCAGGACCTGCTGGCTACCCTGGGGGCCTTAGGGTACCGGGCATCCGCGAAGAAGGCTCAGATATGCAGGGAGAGGGTAAGTTACCTGGGATATATCCTGGAGGGCGGACAGCAGCGGTTATCAGATGCCAGAAAAGAAACTGTCCTAAAGATCCCTACTCCCACCTCCCGAAGAGAAGTGAGGGAATTCCTAGGATCAGCTGGCTACTGCCGCCTCTGGGTTCCAGGTTTTGCTGAGATCGCCAGGCCCCTATATGAAGCTACCAAAGAGGGGAAAACATTTAAATGGACTGAAAAAGAAGAAATTGCCTTTAATCAGTTAAAAAAGGCCCTCCTAAGTGCCCCAGCCCTGGGCCTACCAGACATTATGAAACCCTTCCACCTCTTTGTAGACGAACATAAGGGAATAGCAAAAGGGGTTCTAACTCAAGCCTTAGGCCCCTGGAACCGCCCAGTGGCTTACCTGTCCAAGAAACTAGACCCAGTGGCTGCCGGCTGGCCGCCATGCCTAAGAATTATTGCGGTGACAGCACTCCTAGTCAAGGATGCAGACAAACTGACCCTAGGACAGGAGATCTGGATCACGACCCCACACACCATTGAAGGGGTCCTGAAACAGCCTCCTGATAGATGGATGAGCAACACACGTGTTACTCATTACCAGAGCCTCCTACTCAACCCTCCATGAGTGCGGTTCCACCCCAGTGCAGCCCTCAATCCTGCAACCCTGCTGCCCGACCCTGACCTAGGTGTTCCACTACATGACTGTGCGGGAATCCTGGAAGAAGTACATGGATTCCGGACGGACCTGACCGACCGGCCCCTCCCCGATGCCGAGGCTACTTGGTTCACTGATGGCAGCAGCTTTGTGCGGGACGGACACAGGTACGTGGGTGCAGCAGGTGCATATGGACACCGTATGGGTGGAGGCTCTAACCTCCGGAACATCAGCCCAGCAAGCAGAGCTCGTCGCCCTTACCAAGGCGCTAACATTGGGAGCTAGAAAATGGCTTAACAACTACCGGACTTGGGAGGCCCAGTTTTACCAGACTTGCCCAAATACTCCCAGGAGGAGTTACAGCGGATCAAGAAACTCCCCATGGCCCAGGAGATAAAGGGATGGTGGTATACACCTAACAAGGAGCTCGTGCTGCCAGACCGGCTCAGAGTCTCAATATTAGAGCACATTAGAGAATTATATATGGCTCAGATGGTGGCTAAGAAGCTACTAGAAGACATCTTACTCAGGTATGGTTTTCCTGCCATGGTAGGATCAGACAATGGACCAGCTTTTATCTCGCAGGTAACACAGGCAGTAGCCAAGGCGGTGGGGGCAAACTGGAAATTACATTGTGCTTATACACCCCAGAGCTCAGGACAGGTAGAAAGAATGAATAGAACCCTAAAAGAGACTCTTACCAAATTAACCATGGAGACTGGTGGGGACTGGGTGACTCTCCTACCGTACACCCTTTACCGGGTTAGAAACACTCCTTACACTCTGGGTTTTACTCCCTACGAGATCATGTTTGGCAGGCCACCCTCTGTTGTTACCAGCCTTCGAACTGAACTTATTGCTGAGTTTAAAGATCAAGAACTTTTTCTTTCCTTGAGAGGGCTCCAGAGGGCACACGAGGACATTTGGCCGTGCCTCTGTGCCATCTACGAGGCTGGCCCAACCCCGACACCTCATCAGTACAGGCCGGGAGACTGGGTCTATGTCAAGAGGCACCACCGAGAGACCTTTGAGCCGTGCTGGAAGGGACCCTACATCGTGGTGTTGACAACCCCCACCGCTCTCAAAGTAGACAGCATCGTGACCTGGGTCCATCACACCCACGTTCGGCCAGTGGACCCTTCCTAGATCCGGAAGGACTTCATCACTCGATGGGCCATCAGTCGAGACCAACACAACCCGCTCAAGCTCAAGCTACAGCGCATTTGACCCACCTAATATTGGTAACTCTGTTAACTCTGCTTGTCATTGCCCATGCTGCCGGGAGTCCCAACGCCCCCCAAAACATCACCTAGCAGATCATAGACACCAGTTTGGGGACAACACTTAATCAGACGTCCCAGAGCCACCCCAGGAACACTTGGTTCCCAGAACTTTGCGTAAACCTCCAAACTCTGTTCCCCATGTCACCATAAATGCAGCCGATCCCATGATTGGGTCCATAAGCTACATGACATGGGGAGAATGAAAGGGCGGGCCTCTGCTGCCGACTCCATCTTGTTCTGTGTCCTTCAACTAGACCACGCCTCCTCCCCTTGAGTAACCTCCCGCTCACCCATTCAAACTTCCTGATCAAAACACGCCCAGCGACCTGTGTAACAGGACTCCGACCCTTCCCCAGCCAATCGGCCTAGGCCACAGCCATTACCTCACCAACTGCCCCTAGGCCCCAATAAAACCTTTGTCCTTTTGAAACTCGCTCTCTCCCTGGTATCTCACCGCTGTGTCGGTGCAGGTAGGGGATTGAGCTCGAGCTAGCTCGAATAAAGGCTCTTTTGCTTTTGCATCGGACTCAGCTCCCTAGTGGTCTTTGGGGTTCACGAATTCTGGGCATAACATTAGCCTTGCTACATGTAAGTGATAACAAAATCTAAATTTTAATGCATTTCCCCACACTCCAGCAGCACCTCCAATTTGCCTATTATTAACATCTTGCACTAGTGTAGTACATTTGTTATGATTGATGAACTAATATTGATACATGATTTGCTACAGTCCATAGTTTACCTTAGGGTTCAGCCTTCCCACTATATATTCTGTAGGTTTGGACATATGCATAATAACATGAAACCATTATTATAGGATCATACAGAGCAATTTCACTGCCCTAAAATGTGTGTGTGTGTGTGTGTGTGTGTGTGTGTGTGTGTATGTGTATGCACACATAGAAGGGTGAGCTGTGAGTGGATAGACTGCCTTCCACTTCTGCTTTAGATTTTTATTCAAAATAGGTCTTCTAAGTGCTTTTGGAGTGGTGTACATTATAAAGCATGCCTACAATAGACTGTTAATCCAGAAGATAAAAGTAGCAAGCTATGGAAATCTGTGGCTCCTGATCATCACTAGAACCTTTGGCTGCATATTTATTCTCTTCCAGCCACAGTAAGACAGTCCCTTGGCTAAGGCTGGCCCTTAATAAGACTAGGATAGACACTGTCAGAAGGTATGTGTGGTTACCCCAAAGACCCTCTCTCCCCTTGAGTCTGAGAGCTCTGAGTCAATATTTCATAAATACCTACCAATAAGCTCACGCCTTTTCCGAGCTTTGTCCACCATGCTCCTCTCAGGAAAGTTAATCTCCCTCAGTGTTGGGGACCTATGGCTGATCTGGTATAAGTATATCTCTTCAAAGGCTTGGTGGTTTCATCTCACAGAATGAACTGGTAATGTAAAATCATATCCCATGGCAAGTGATAAATGTTACTTTAGAGTTATAATTATTTACTGTTTGCTTCAGGGTTGTCAGGGGGCATCTTGTGGCTTCTCAAATCTCCTCACAAGAGTGGACACCTACTCTATCCCCCAACCAGAAGGTAAGTCCTGCCATTTAGTTGATGGTAACAGATTCACATGACTCAAGCACTTTATTCTTTCACCAAGTTCAACAAGAATGTTGTTCCCTAGTGAGAATCAATTTCAGTTTTATTTTTTGAGGTAAGTATGGTATACGTAGTCACCCTGAGAGAGAACACATACCCTTTTGAAAATGACCTGCCTTATTACAAAACATCTTCGTAGAGACTACTGGATGATACAATTGAGAAATTATATCAGATGTTTAAATATGATTCCTTTTGCCAACAGTTGGAAATAACCCTTTAAAAAGTAGAATGTCAGACCCATTAAACTTGAAAGTGGAAAGGGGCACAAGCATCATGTAAGATGCACTATCTGTGGAGTATGTAATGGTCACATTAACAGCAAAACAAACAGTCCAACCATATGGGAACATTGTTGGCAACACAGTACACACAATAGCAGGTAATGATTTAGTATTATTGTACTAATACAATTTGGAAGTATATATGACTATTTATATTTCACAGTAAGTGGAGGCTCAAGATGAAAGGTGATCCTGAAACACAACTTGTATTATTACCAGCATTCATTATCATTAAGAACAGTGTTTGGGTAAATTTCATTGTGCACTGTTGTGGACATGGCTATTACCAAGAAGCTCTAAGGCTGTATGCCATTTGTCACACTTAAATCTAATTCTAGATTACTCAGTCCACTACTTTTGGTAATATCAAGAGGGTAATAATTACCTATTGCTCTCCAGTATTTGGGAATAAGAAATATGAGGCTTATACCAAGTGCAAAACTTCGATCCACATCAAAACCTGACATAAGCCTTAATTAGGGGCATACAAAATTTCACATTACACCAAAAGACATGGATTACTTCCTATAGATTTATCTTATTCATTTGATAAAGAGAGGAAGCATGGAAGAAAGGAAGGGAGAGACAGAGGCAGGCAGGTAGGCAGGCAGGAAGAATGGAAGGAAGGCAGAAAGATAGGAGGGAAGGGAGGAAGGAAGGAAGGAAGGAAGGAAGGAAGGAAGGAAGGAACCACCACTGGTTATCTAACCACCCCAAAGGGCAATGGCTGTAGACAAGAATTGTAGACAGTGTTAGTACCATGCCACCTAAACCATCTTTCTGGAAATATGCTATCACTAAATAGCTCTTTCTCTTAGCAGTATACTGCATAGAGAAGGTTAGAAATTCTTTGCAAGAGCTTACCCTTCTCATTCCCCTTTCTCCCTTCCTAAGAGACTACAGGATAACTATAGCTCAACAAATATTAATGGGATCTTGAATAAGAGAAAGTGAGCAAATGTTGTCTGAAACAAATTCAGATTTCTGGGTTTTTCACCTTAGAGGTACCCTGGAGTTTAATGGATCTTTCCTTACAAATATCAGGAAGTGATAACATAAGACCTGAATAATTTACTGAGACTGGATCGCTGGTTTCCTAAAGCCAAGTCCCGAGTTGTTCCCACTACATAGCTGTCCAAGGAAATAATTTATTTTTCTTATGATATCATTAGTAAATAACTATTTCTCTGCACTTCCTTTTATCCAAGTGGTCAGAAGCACCCCGTGCTCCTCCTGTCAGGAGAGAGAATGTACCCAGGGAACTGGGGCCCTGAGGGCATCTAGGCAACTGGCAATCGCAGGGAAGGATGAGTATGGGAACTTGAGATCAAACCGGACCTCCTTTCCCCCTTTTCTCTTTCATGGGTGTGCTTAGCGCACCTGTAGACTTACCCCACCTGTTAGCTTAATGACAATCCTGGACATCTGTGGGAGACTTGACCTCACTCCCACCCAAAGATGTTCATCTTGACAGTGTTTTTTTCTTTCCCTTTGATTATATAAGGCAGCTTCCAACTTGTGCTCTGGGGGACATGCTAGAGAGCCTGTGGTTTCAATCATCCCAGATGACTAAAGCCTGTTTCTATTACTGGGAGTATATTAACTATTTCACTGATATTTTCTCATGGTCCCCTTAAAGCTGTATTCCACACAGTACTTTCTGAGGACCACATGTGATGCTTTATGGAAAAAAAAAATGTGTGCCATCATCAAACAAGTTGAGTGGGACTGCATATTCTATTTCCCCCTTTCAACTGCATTATGTGTTTAGCATTTTCAAGGTTCTAAGAACTCCTGTAGAATATAACCCAGTTTACTTCACATTTTGTTGGGTATAGATTGCAGTGTAAGACCTTTCTTCATGTATTACTAGCATCGTCCCCCGAGACTGCTGAACTCTGAGGCGAAGTGTATACCAAACTAGGAGGTTTCCACTAAATGCTCTGGGGCCTATGCTTATCACACGCCCAACTCCTCATTACATAAATTTTCAACTAAGCCAAGAACAGGAGAGCTCTACTATCTCTCATGAAATGGTGGATAGATACCCTTGTTATGTTTTCATCTTTATTTTAAAGAGTGATGACAGGGAGAATTTGGCTGACTCGGTCAACAGAGCATGCAACTCTTGATCCCAGGGCTGTAGGTTGGAGCCCCACATTGGTTGTAGAAATTACTTAAAAAAAAAAAAAAAAACATAAAGAGTTCTCACAGAAATGTCCTAGCCAGGGTGGAGAGCCCAGCCATAGAACTCTAATATTCTTCTGCCAGACTGGTGTCCTTCTAGGTATCCCACCCCCAAGGAAGGATGGGTGATTTAGCAACAGGGCATCCCAAGGGACACAAGCCTGGCTTCAGGTGTCCTTGTACCACAGAGGGTCAAACACCAACAGCTGCTACCTCTTCTCAATTAGCCTTCATCTATAGAAAGAAATGAGTTTGGAGCTTTAACATAGTACCCCCTAGCCAAAGCAATGGGGAAAGTGTCTGCCAGGTGTTTTCAAAGCAGTATTTTCAACAAGTATATTTTGATTACACCCTGTAAAACAAAACAGGTGATTGTGAGCACCTCATTTGTATTGAAATATCAGCCCAGGCCAGTGCTGATTCCAACCTTCTGGGGACTGATTCTTGACCCAACAAGATAAAATCACTGCCCTTGGCCTTCTGTGGAGCAGAGCTCCCAGTGAGTGTCCCATTCTTCATTACCATATGTAAAAACAGCGTTTCTCTTGAGACAATCTTTTGGATATTAAATATCTTCTGTTTGAGGAGGCCCATTCATTTGCCCCAACTGAGTGACAGAGAGTTTGCATAAACCCAAGAAGTTTTGGCAGTCACCTTTGTCTGAAGTACAGAGAGCTTTCGTAATTTTAAGGGATCTCAACTCCTGTGCCAAGCCACTTGATCAATTTGCTTGGAAAACATACTTAAGGGGCCAAGTTATTTGAAAACAGATATTTGCCTATGGTGGGGAGAGGTGCTTGGACAAGGTTTCAGCTCAGATGACTTGTTTTTTAAATAAAATTACACAATGTAATGACATGGAATAACAGAAAATCACCTGATTCCCTGGGCTGTTCTTTGAGAGAGCTCTTAACTTTCCAGAATGGAGGCAAGTGGCTGAACTTTAAATTTGATTTCTGTATGACAAGCATCAATTTGGATTGGCATCAAGACAAAAGAGTAATGGTTTGGCAAACATTGTGAAATCATGTCTACACTTTCTCTTTATACTTCTGAAGAATTTGCCAGCCAGGGTTTTGAGTTGGAAGCTCTCTGAGGTAGTAGAGATGGTACTAATGGGCAGTAATTTTAAGTGTGTATGTGTTTTCACTCATTCTAAGTCCTCTGATTTGTCTTATCCAGTTTTCTCCATAGCCCCATGTAATACATACCATGAAAAATGGAAGTTAGAGAGGTTATGTAATATACTAAGGATCAACATGTATTATTAGCTACTGCTGTGTGATAAGCTATAAACTGGGTGGTTCCCTGGTCTTGGCTGGGCTCACTCATGATGTGGTCAACTAAGGGTCAAGTAGTAGGCAGCTCTTTTGACTTTGGCTGGACTCTCTCAGATATTTGGGGTGGGTTGGCAGTTTGATGGTCTTAGTTGCAATATTCGGACTTTCCTCCATGTGTGTAGTTATTCTCGAACCGGCTAGTTGGAAGCTATTCATGTGAAGGAGGCAGGTGAAGGACAAAATGTCCTTTGAAGCATAGTGTTGAAGATAGAACACCATTATTCTGCCACATATTTTGGCCAGGGGAGTCACAAACCCTGTACTGATTCAAGGGGTGGATAAATAGACTTTACCTTCTAATAGGAGAATGGGCAAAGTTATAGCAGACCCATATGGAAAAAAATTAATAACATGGGAAAATTAAAGCAATATTATAGCAAACTCTCACATACCCACAACCTAGTTTTTATAGTTAATATTTTACTATATTTGCTTTATCACACATCTGCCCATCTACTTATCTTTTATCCATACAACACTCTTTTTTTAGGGTATATTTTGAAATAAGTTTCAGACATACATGTACCTTCTCACAAATATATCATTAGCTAGAGATCAGTATTTATCCTTGCTCCTTTTTGTTCTTTTCAAGTAAGATTTGCAATGGAATGCACAGTTAATAAGTGTGCTATCTGACGACTCTCCACTAATGCATACATCTGCCCAACCCCAATTCCTGTCAAGATACAGGGTAATCAAGCACCCTAGAAATTTCTCTCATCCTCCTTTTCCTAAATCTCCACTCCTACAACCAAAAAGGCAACCACTATTCTGATTTTTTCACCATAGATAAGGTTTGCCTGTTCTACTACTAGGTGCAATCATAAGGGTAATCAAACATTTGCTCTGGTGAAAAGTTTCTTTCATTCAGCATAATGTTGCTGAGAGCCATGCACATTGTTTCATGTATCAGCAGTTCATTCATTTTTATTACTCAGTAGTATTCCATGTTATGTATACTCTGCAGGGATTTTTTGTATATTCTCTTGTTGATGAACATATGAGCTGTTTCCAGTTTGGGGCTATTAAGAATAAAGCTGATAGGCAATTCCTATACAAGTGTTTTGTGTATACATGTAGTTGCCTACAGTAAATAGGTAGGAGTAGAAATGAAGGTCATAGGATAGACATGTTTAGATTGTAGTTTTACAAACAATTATATAGAATTGATATGTGACAAACACATATATTTAACGTGCAACATTTGGTAAATTTTGACATATGTGTATATCAATAAACCCGTCACTAGGATAAAGATAACATACCCATCACACCAGGAAATTTCCTTACGCCCCTCTTGTAAGCCTTTGCTTTTCTCCTCCATCCTCAGGCACTCTACTTTCTCTTACTATGGATTAGTTTGCAATTTCTAGAATTCTACATAGTGAATCATACTATATGTACTCTTCTTTTGACATTTTTTTCATTCAGCATAATTTAAGGTTTGTCTTAGTATCAATATTGATCATCATTTTCAATTGTGATGTCAAAGCATTATCAATAGTTTCTTTTCCTTTTTTTTTTTTTTTTTTTTTGCAGACCATCATTCTATTCTATGTATATACTAAAATTTGTTTATTCATGCATGTGTTGTTGGACGTTTGGGTTGTTTCAAGTTGTTTTAGCTATCACACATAATGCTGATATGTACAGTTCTGTATAAAAGTCCTGGTGTGGGCATGCATTTTATTTTTCTTAGGTAAATTTTGAAGTGTAGATTGAATACCCAATCATATGGGGAGTATATGTTTAACTCATCAAGAAATCTTTTTTCAAAATGGTTGTACTGTATTTCATTTCCAAAACCAATATTAGACATATAATATCCATATTAGATGTATAATATCAGTTGTAACACGTGCTTACCAACATTTGTCATGGGCTGTTTTTTAAACTTTGGCTAATGTAGTGGATGATGTGTAGTGGCAAATTTTGGTTTTAATTTACATTTTTCTCATTACAAATGAACATTTCTTAATGTATTTATTTCCCATCCAAATATATTTTTTAAAGGTGTGATGTCTATTAAATATTTTATACATCTTTTATTGGCTTTTTATTGGTTTATTCTTACTATGAGTCATCATTATGTGTATATATGTGTGTGGGTCTTATTGTAGACATATATTTAGATAATTTTGTAGCTTTATTGGGATATAATTGATGTATGACAAACTGCACATATTTAAAATGTAACATTTGTTTAAATATATATGCACATGTATATACACACTGACAACACAGCTTAATAATATATTACAGATGCAAGACCTTTGTCTTGAGAGATGTGTGTTTTGTAAATATTTTATTCCATGGCTTACCTTCTCATTTTTTGGTAAATATGTATTTTGAAGGACAAAAGCTTTAAATTTGACAATGCCTAAAGTATTTTTGTATGTATTATGAGTTTTCAGTGTTCTATTTAAGAAATCTTTGTCAAAGACAAAATTACTAAAATTTCCTCCTGTTTTCTTCTTGAACTTTCATAGTTTTAACTCATCCATGTACATATATAATCCATTTTTAGTTAATTTCTGTATATTGTATAAGGCAAAGGTTGAGATCTTTTGCAACATGACTATCTAATTGTTCCAGCAGAGTATGAGGTAAATTATATTTTTTCCCAATTTAATTTTCTAATACCCTTTGTCACAAAACAAATGACTATACATGTGTGGGTCTATTTCTGGAGAGCCTATTATGTTCTTTTGACTTAAAGATTTATTTTTGTGCCATTACTATATTGTGCTGAATATTGTAGTTTAAAAATAAATCTTAAAATCAAGTATTATAGGTTTTCCATATTTATTCTGTCATTTTTTAAAAATTTTTTTCTAGGTAATTTGCATTTCTATGTAAATTTTAGAATCAGCTTGTCATTTTCTACACAAAAGCTCACTGGGATTTTGATTAAAGTAACATTGTGGGGGGTGCTTAAGTGGCTCAGTCAGTTAAGCATCTAACCTTTAATTTCAACTCAGGTCATAGTCTCAGAGTTGGGAAATCAAGCCCCATGTTGGGGTCCGTGCTAAGCATGGAGTCTGCTTAAGATTCTCTCTCTCTTGGGATACCTGGGTGGCTGAGTTGGTTAAACACCTGACTCTTGATTTCAGCTCTGGTCGTGAACTCATAGTTAGTAGGATCAATCCCTGCATTGGGCTATACTGATGGCATAGAGACTACTTGGGATTTTCTCTCTCCTTCTGTCTCTGCCCCTCCCCTGCTCACACTATCTCAAGCTCTCTCTCTCTCTCTCTCCAAATAAATAAATAAATACACATTAAAAAAAAAGATTCCCCCTTTCTGTTCCTCTGCCTCTCTTCCCAACTCATGCTTTCTCACTCTCTCTCTCTCTCTGTCTCTAAAAAAAAAATGAAAGTAACATTGAATCCATGGATACATAGATAAATTTGGAGAAGAAATTACAGTTAAAATACAGATTCTTCTGATCCTTGACTAAAACATATCTCTCCATTTATTTGTCCTCTTTAAGAAATATTTGTAGATTTGATTGTACAAGTCCTGTACAAATTTTTCAAATTTATCCATAAGCATTTCATAATTTCTAATTATACTAAAAATGTAATTTTTAAATTTTTTTTTCTGATTGTCCATTTCCAGGATATGTAAGTAGAATTAATGTTTGCATAGTAACTTCATATCTTGCAATGTTGCTAAAGTTACTTATTATTTCTAGTGTTGTTCTTATAGGCTCCCTAGTATTTTCTGCATTTGAGACCATCCTGTCTGCAAATAAAGACCATTTGACTTCACTACTAATCTGTATGACTTCAATTTCCATGGTTAGGAATTCTGGGACTATGTTGTATAGAACTGGTGAGATCAGGAATCATTACCTCATTCTCCTTCTCACAGGGACTACACATTATTTTGTCACTAAGTATGATGCTAGCTGTATGATTTTCATAGAATCTTCCTATCAGATTAAGGAACAACCATTTTGTTCTCAGTTTATTAGGAATAAAACTAGGAGTTTTCTTTATGAATGCATGCTAGATTTTGTCAAATGTGTGTGTGTGTGTGTGTGTGTGTGTGTGTGTGTGTTTTACAAATTAAGATCATATAGTTTTACTTTTTTTTATTAGTTCATTGATATTATGAATGACATTAATTGATTTCCAAATTTTAAGCCAAACTTGAATTTCTGGGATAACTCACATGTGCTCATGATGCATTTTATATTGTGTATATATTTGGATTTAACTTCTAAATTTATCTTGGGAATTGTTACCTCTATGTTTAGGAGGGATATTAGCTTCTAGTTCTCTTTTATTATCCTTTTGTCTAGTTTGGGTAATGAAGGCCTTATAAAATAAAATGCAGTGTTTCTTCTTTTGTATTCTTCTAATACCAATTGTATAAGATTGATATATTTTTTTGCTCAAATGCTTGGTTAAATTCAGCAATGAAGCCTGAAGAGCCATTTTCTTCTAGAAATGTTTTAACTACAAAACCAATTTATTTATAGAGATATGGCTTTTCAGATTATCTATTGTTGTTTTGTGAGCTCTGGAAGTATATGTATTTCAAGGAATTCATCCATTTCATTTAACATGTGAAATTTATTTGTATAAATTTGTTTATAGTATCCCTTATTGTACTTTTAATGTCGTAGGATTTATAATGATGTCAACACTCTCATCACTCTTTTTTTTTTTTTTAAGTAGGCTTCATGCCCAGTGTGGAGCCCAAAGCAGGGCTTGAACTCTTGAGCCTGAGATCAAGACCTGAGCTGTAAATCAAGAGTCAAACACTTAACCAATTGAGCCACCCAGATGCCCCTCATCACTCATATTTCTTATTAAAACTTTTTAAATGTTTATGTCCTTTTGAGAAAGAGAGAGAGAGAGAGAGAGAGAGAGAGAGAGAGAGAGAGAATGCACATCATGAGCAGGGGAGAGGCAGAGAGACAGAGACACAGAATTTGAAGCAGGCTCCAGGCTCTGAGCTGTCAGTACAGAGCCCACCATGGGGCTCAAACCCATGAACTGCAAAATCATGACCTGAGCCAAAGTCAGACATTTAACCAACTAAGAAACCCAGGCACCTCTCATCACTAATATTTTTAAATGTGTCTTCTCTTTAGTTTTCTTGATTAGTCTGGCTAGTACTTTATTATTTTTATTAATCAGCTGTTTTGATTTCACTGATTTCTTTATTCTTCTATTTGATATTTAATTGACTTCCCTTACCTTTATTATTTATTTTTCTCTGCTTACTTGGGTTTAATTTTCTCTTCTGTCCTACTCGCTTAAACTGCAGCATTAGGCCATTGATTTGAAAATCTTATTATTCTCTTATATAAGCATTTTATAAGCCTGTCATTAAGCACTGCTTTAACTGGATATCATAAATTTTCATATATCATGTTGTAATTTTATTTATTTCAAAGTACCTAACTGTTTCTTCCTTGGGGCGCCTGGGTGGCTCAGTCGATTAAGCATCCGGCTTCGGCTCAGATCATGATCTCACGGTCCGTGAGTTCGAGCCCCGCGTCAGGCTCTGTGCTGACGGCTCAGAGCCTGGAGCCTGTTTTGGATTCTGTGTCTCCCTCTCTCTCTGACCCTCCCCCGTTTATGCTATGTCTCTCTCTGTCTCAAAAATAAATAAACATTAAAAAAAATTAAAAAAAAATGTTTCTTCCTTAACCTTCCCCTTAACCTTTGCTGTAAGTTATATGGATTTTTTTAATATCCAAATATTTAGCAATTTCTACATATTTCTCTCCTTGATTCACAATTTAATCCCTTTTAATCATTGAACACATATTGTGTCATTTGAAAACTTTCAAACATTTTAGAATTTGTTCTATAATCCAGAATATAAGTCTTGAAAATAATATTTATTATATTGTTCTTAGATGGAATGGACTATATTGCCAATTCAGGAAAGTTGTTTGGTAATAATGTTTAATTATTCTATACTCTTATTATTCTTGGCCCACATGTTCTATCAATTATTGACAGAGAAGTATTGAAATCAATTATTGACAGAGAAGTATTGAAATCTCCAAAGATGTTTGTGTGTATTTGCCATTTTTGATATTCTTTCCTTTATATAGAACCAGATTTCCAACTGTATAATATTTCTTCTACCTGCATGACTTCTTTCAATATTTCCTGAAATCTTTAGATTGACTTCTTTTTTGGAAGGTATCTCTGTTAGGTATAGAATGCTAGGTTGACTTTTACTTGGTTTTTCTTTCAGAACATTAAAGGTATTTTTCCACTGTTTTCTGACTTGCTTATGTTTTCTTTTTTTTAATTATGTTTTTAATGTTTACTTATTTTTGAGAACTAGAGAGAGAGAGAGCAGAGAGAGAGAGAGAGACTGAGAAAGCAAGCTGGGAGGGCAGAGAGAGAGGGAGACACAGAATCCAAAGCAGGCTCCAGGCTCTGAGCTGTCTGCACAGAGCCTGATGCAGGGCCCAAACTCATGAACCACGAGATCATGAACTGAACTGAAGTCCGACACTTAACTGACTGGGCCACCCAAGTGTCCTGTTTATGTTTTCTGATGAGAGGTTGGATGTCATTCTTTGTTCACAAAAACTGTCTTTTTCTGATCTGCTTTTAAGATTTTATATTTTTTTTTAATTTTTTAAATGTTTTTATTTATTTTTGATACAGAGAGAGACAGAGCATGAATGGGGAGGGGCAGAGAGACAGGGAGACACAGAATGTGAAGCAGCCTCCAGGCTCGGCTGTCAGCACAGAGCCCAACGTGAGGCTCGAACTCACAGACTGTGAGATAATGACCTTAGCTAAAGTCGGACGCTTAACCGACTGAGCCACCCAGGCGCCCAAGATTTTATCTTTATAAATACTTTTAATCAATTGGATTATGAAAGGACTTGATGTAGTCTTCTATATCAAGAAGATGTAGAATTCCTTTTGCTTGGAATTTCTGAACTTTTTCGGTCACTGAGTTTCTGATTTTCATCAAATTTGGGAAAATGTTGGCCATGTTTTTCTTCAAGTATTTTCTCTTTTTCTGACACTTGCTTTCTTTATGTAATTTTAATCATAGACTTGTTAGGGTGTTTGAAGTTGTCCTATAGCCCACTGAGCCTGCTTATCTCTTTTTCCTTTTTTTGCTGTTTTCTGGTATTTTTGATTTCTGTTTTTTGAATAATTTATATTATTGTTCCTTCTAGTGTACTAATGTTTTCTTATGGAGTTTATAGTTCATATTAATTTGCTTCAGTGTATTTTCATCTCTAGAAGTTCAATCTGAGTCTTTTAAATATCTTATATACTTCCTGTTACCATGCTCATTATAAATCCTACCTTCTTGAACATAACAGAGTATATTTATAATAGCTGATAATTTTTGATAATAGTTGGTAATAATTTCTCTACCAATTTTATCATGAATCATTTTTAATGGTTAACTTTTCTCCTTCTTATGAAACATTTTCCCAGCTTTTTTAGGGGGGGTAGTTTTAGGAATTGGATACTAGATGTGAATTTTGCACTGTTTGATCCTGGGTTTCTTTCACTCATTCATTCATTCCTTGAATTATTTTTCAGTTTTATTTCAAGATACAATAAAAATTTTTAGAATTAGTTTGATCTTTTTTGAGATTTGCTTTTACATTTTGTGTCAATACCACAGTAGTTTTTGGTCTGGGACTAATTTGACCTTACTACAGAGGTGATATTCAGAATTCTGAGTACTCAAGCTGAGTACCCAAGATATGCAGGGTTTCTCTTTTCTGGCTGCCAGCATTATATGTTATCTATTTCCTTTTCCCAGCTTTGGTTAGTTTCCTCATAAACAAGCACTGATTGGTACTCACCTTTGTGCTAGAAAGAAGACCCTGAAGTTCTCTATAGTTCTATCAGTGCAGCTGTCTTTCTGTTATTGTGCTCTGTGAGTTTTAGCCCTTTGTGTCTCCTTTAAATTGTGAACACGACCTCCTCAATTCAAATGGACTGCTAGCCATGCTTTCAGTTTCCTTTCTCTATAAGTCGGTATGGAAACTTGAGGCAGTAAACAGTTTATCTTAAGAAACATATATTGACCTTCTCTAAGAAATCAACTGTCTTGTTTTGTCTGTTTTCCAATACCTGTAAATTGTTGTGTCACATATTTTGTTTCCTTTCTAGTTGTTTAAGGCAGAAAGATAAATTTAACATCTGTTACTCCATTATGGCTAACAGTGGAAATCTTTCTTTCGAGTCCACTCATATCTTTAACTTTATAAGAAATTTCCACGCCCTGTTCACAGTGGGCATATTATTTTACACTCCCACCTACATGTATAAATTTTCTGATATTCCATATCCTCATCTATGTTTAGTACTGCCAGTCCTTAAAAAAACTGTAGCCATTTGAGTTGTATACATTGTTATGTTGTTATGGTTTTAATTTTCATTTTTCTTATACTTAATGTCCTCTGATGTTTCACATTGTCATTAAATATTTGTATATCCTCTTTTGTGAAATATATGTCCAAATAGTTTGAAAAGATTTTATATTTGCTTGGTTGTCTTTTTATTTTTAAACTATAGGAACTCTTTATATATTTTAGTAACTGATCCTTTGTCATATGTTTTTTTGAAAATATTTTCTCAGACCATGGCGTGTCATTCCATGTTCTTAATGATGTATTTTGAGGAGTAGAAACTTTTAGTTTTGACAAGTGCAGTTTCTCAATGTTTTTCTTTAATGTTTATTGCTTTCTGTGTCCTAGCTATGAGACTCTTGCCTTCCCCCATGTCATGAAGAAATTCTCCTATTTTCTTCTAAAATCTTCATACCTTTGGCTTTTATATTTAGATTGTATAATCAACCTCACATTAATTTTTGTGTAAAGAGTGGGCATGAATCAAAGCTTTTTTTTTTTCCTATGGATGTTCAGATTAAGCATCACCATTTTTAACAAGCTTCCAATTACTTTTGAGTTTCTTTAGTACATTAGTTGAAAATCAAATTGCTAAGTTTGTTTCTATTTCTGGGTTTTATATACTACTTTATTAATTTATTTCT
This sequence comes from Panthera uncia, assembly GCF_023721935.1. Lineage (NCBI taxonomy): Eukaryota > Metazoa > Chordata > Mammalia > Carnivora > Felidae > Panthera > Panthera uncia. The sequence continues at coordinate 52,139,795 of NW_026057578.1, read as the reverse complement.
TAATCCTCATGGCTGAAAAATCATATTGTCTTCATTAATATAGACTTATATTGTCTTGAGGTCAGATAGTATAAGTACTCCAACTTTGTTCTTCTTTATATGGTGGATATACTAGTTTCTTTGCATTTTGCTATAGAGTTTAAAAGAGCCTGTCAATTGCTATAAACACATGGAGGGATTAAGTTTGAATAGGTTTAGATCTATAGATCAGTTTAACCAAAATTGATAATTTAACATTATTGATTCTCCCAAATTATGAGCATAATGTATACCTTTTCATTTATTCAGGTCTTCTTTAATTTCTTTCACCAATGTTTCTTTCTCTTTTTCTCAGTGTAATGTTCTTACATATCTTTTTAAAACTATATTCCTAAGTATTTATTATTTTTGCACTATTGAAAATGGTACTTAAAAAACCTTCTCTTCAATTTTTGGCTGCTATTTTACAGAAATGTACTTTTATGGTTCATGCCAATCTTAGTTTCCCACCTTTCTGTGGTCAACAAAAGCTTGGCCAGATAATTCTCCATTTTTTTTTTCTTTTCAGCTCCATGACTGCCAAAGCTCTGCTTATTTATCTACTTCCCACACCATCAAATAGTGACCCTTTACCTGTGCAAAGCTTGGAATGTTGGTATCTTGATTCTTGCAATCAGGAAATATCCTTACAGAAAAAGTAGCTATGAAATATGAGCTCATCTCCATGGTTTTGCCTCTCAGCTATCTTAGTCTGTTTAGTTTGGAGATATATATATATATATATATCTGGATTTGGGTATATATATATATATATATATAAACACAAAAATATATGATATAAACATAAAACCTAAAAACATATATATATATTTTAATAATATGTAACATATAACATCAAATATATAATGATATATTATATATATACATATATATGTATATATACATATTATATATAAACACACAAAAATATATGATATAAACATAAAACATAAAAACATATATATATGTTTTAATAATATGTAACATATAACATCAAATATATAATGATATATATATACAAATATATGACATATGTTGTATATGATGTATTATATGATTTACATAATAATATAGAGTATAAATTACATAGTTTTATCTAATATATACTTTATGACATATATAATATTATATGAATATTATATTAGATTTTATCAGCTTTTTATTTGTTTTCATCAGGAGTGTTAGTTTGCTATAAGCTACTATAACAGAAACAAAAGCATATCCATGGGTGACATTTTAGAGTTAATACTAAATGGATTAGAAATGGAGAGAGAAAATGAGAGAATTAAAAATAATATTTTAAACCATTTCTATCACTTGTCTAAAATCTAGTTTGAAAAAGATATTTGGAATCTATTTGGAATACATGGAGCTGAAATAACTCACTTCCCACTCATATCTTATTATGTTTTATCTCTACTTCTTTATTTGTTCAGACTCTTCATGCTAATTTATGTTCTAATTTATGTAACACTAAGTCACCTTGCTTTTTCAGAGCCACCAGAGGTCAGGGCATCATTCACTGTTTTTTTCCTTTTATGTAAGTACTTAGGATAATGTCTTCCACATTCAGGAACTTGACAAATACTTGTTGAGAGGGAAGGAGGAAGAAATATTCATTTTTATAATAGTGGTTTCCAAGTTGAATATTATGTTTCTCTCAGCTGTACCTCATATGTGTAAATATAGTTAAATGTTTCTGTATAGGAATTCCTTCCTGGCATTTTCTGGGATTTTTCTACTCTTTTCCAAATCCCAGATCTTCTAAGAAATCATTTGAGAAATCAGGAAAACAGAAAGTATATAAAATTCTCATATGAGAATTAATTTTTAACAAATAACAGACATAACCAGGTCACAGGACTCTACTGAAGACAAGTCAAAAGCAAAAGAGGAAAGGCTGACAATCAGTCAAGGGTCAAGCTCATCATTTCCATTAACCAGGAAAGAAACATACAGGAGAGAAGCAAGCATGTTCAAATCAGTCTCACTTGTACTAGTTGCCATATTATATGTGTTTTCTTGGGTCCAGACGCTGCTACTAGTGAGGCATGCTTGCAAGTAAAAAAAAAAAAAAAATATATATATATATATATATATACACACAAATATATATTATGGCATATATAATATTTATATATTTATATATTTAGATTTAGATGCATAGCATACTTTGTACAACTCCTGTAAATAGAATTCCAACAAATAGCAAGCTTTGGAAGCAAGAAAAAAAATTCCTTAAATTGGCAGTTTTATAAGGAGATTCTGTGGTGTGCTATTAACTTTGCTAGCTATAGGCTGTAATTCTTTGTAAATTCTTTAACAGAAGAGATGCAAAAAAAGAAGGTGATGATGTTGTGAAATATTGTGACATGGAGTTAGAAACTAATCTAAAATCTGAATTAAAAAAGCAATAGTTACTTCAACCAAAAAACCAGTATCAGAGCAAGTCAACAAAACCCAATGAAAAGATGCTATTGAACATATTAAACAATGATGTGACCAACTTCAACACAAAATTAAAGACATTTTCTATATCTAGAAAAGTTATCATGAAACAAAGGTTAAGATTATGGAATATGGCAATTAATCCTTTGTTTCTTTAAATTTTATTTTAAGAATGCTAACTTAATGTTAAATATGTGTAGTATATTTCAATTTTTATAAAATTTTCTTTGTGTTAATATTCCCTCTATTTACTGCTTGTATTGTTAAATGTATTTGTCAAGAAGCGGTCACTTTCTGTATTTCTGAATATTTTGTGTATTTCCATGTTTTTTAGTATTTTGAAATATATCAACATATATTTATTAATAATAATATATTATACACTTAAATATATATATATATATATATATATATATAACATTTGTATATACTTTTTAAGAAAACCTCTAAATAACACCATACAAAATGGTAGTGAAATCCTACCACAAGAATATGATACCCTGTTTGCTCTGTTTACTATTATGGTAATTTGTTATATTAAAACACATAAATAAAGAGTTATGAAAAATGAGTAAAATTTAATATTAATAATACCTGGGATTTTTAATTTATCTTTCATGAATCCTCAATTTTAATACTGGGGATTTGGAAACATAATATACAATTATTGAATCTGCAGTTTTGTCCTTACAAATTATTTATTGTACTCTCTTCTAGGACAACGGAGTGTAATACTTCTCAAACATTTTTTCAACACTTAACCTGGGGTTCAATCAATGATAGAAGCAATGACTACATTTTACAATAAGCTTGTTTTGAGATTTTATTTATCAAAGTTGTATGGCTCTACCCAAGTCAATAATCCATGATAAGATTCTAAAGTCTCTGAAGCTTGATAGCATTCAAGAAGGCTTGATTGCACTATACAGTAGTAGATGGTCCAGTGAGGCTTTCATTTCACAAGACTGATTCACTTCCATGACCAGTTTTGAAAAAATGGAATTAAATTGATTACTTCATTATTTTTAGGATAGTTTTTTCTTGTTTATTAGCTTCTTTATCTTGCAGTATTTGTTAGATTATTATTCTGGTGCAGATCAGGAAGTTAACTGCAAGGTACTCTTTTCCTAGTCACATTTACACCAAAAACAAACAAACAAACAATCATAATAAGGGTGTAATTTTTGAACAAGAACAAATGAGACAGTCTAATTTTGTGGACTGGGGTGATGGTTGCCATACTTATCATTTTATCTGAAGAAATTTGTCTTCTGTGCAACTTCATTTTATATATGGATGCAATCATTTTTCTGTAAGAGAGTCTATACATGTTAAGAAAAGTCATTCATAACTAATACTTATAGAATACTATGGAGCTTGGGAGGTCATAAGTCAAGAGAGGGATGTAAAGATTTAAGAAGAGAGATCCAGAAGAAACTTGAAAACATTGGGGCTACAATCAAAGGAAGAAAGGTATTTAAGGAAAACAAAGTTCTCAGTAATATCAAACATCCAGCGATCCCAGTGGAAATGAGGATGGATAGTAGCTATCAGAATAATCAGTTGTCGAGGTAGATTGTTGAGTGAAGTAAATGAGTGAAAAAAAAGTGAGAAAATGTATATAATGTGTTGGGGATTAACCTCCAAGAATTTTAGCTATGGAAGATGACATAGGATTTTTATAAGCATGGAGAAGGCTCCAGCAATCTCTCTACGTCTCAGTGTTTCTATTTATATAGATGGGATTTTAACATTAATAACACATTATCTGCTGACTTAGTATGGGAACTGAGTGAAGTAATCTATTTAAAGTGTTTATTCCATTATCACATACATAGTAAGCACCTAGTAAGTTTATTATTTTTAACTTTTGAAAATCTAAAGAAAGTACTATAGCATTTCTTTTTGTATTCATTCAGTTCCTTTGAATACTAGTTTTTTGGTGTGTTGCCTGTGTGAGCTTCTGTGAATTGTGAGTTTCTATTATTTGCCTTTTTAATTGAGTTATTTTTCCTTTGCTTATTATTTCCAGAAGTTTCAAACAAAATATGTTTCATTTATATATTCCTTTGTCTGTCTCTCTTCAGATTGCACACTAAAGGACACTATTTTTGACAGGCTTCCAACCTCACCACCTCCTGTGTTTTCTTAAAAACCAGTGGTATTTCAGTTTTAGATAATTATTTTTGCATTAGGCCTCTAAGTACTTAGAAATTATTTATAGCAACTGTTTTAAGTTTCATAATCCTATTGTTTGTCATGTAGTTAGACTACAACTGATATGAATTTGATTAGTCTGCTCTGTACCCCGTTGCTCCTTTTATTCTAAAGGTAAACTTATTTCTTTTGTACCATTAAAGCTGTATTTTCCACCCAATTTCTGTAATGATTTCATGCTTTATATACATTTTTTACTCCCTTTGTAGAACTTCTATGGGATGGATTTTGGAACTTCCAGATTTGTCTTCCACGTTTCAATGTTTTTATTTTAATATCCATCTTTTGTTTCCCTTAGACAAGTTTCCATCTTAAAAATTTCATTCTTGGGGTGCCTGGGTGGCTCAGTCAGTTAAGCATCTGACTTCTGTTCAGGTCATGATCTCGCGGTTCGTGAGTTCAAGCCCCGTGTCAGGCTCTGTGCTGATGGCTCAGAGCCTGGAGCCTGTTTCAGATTCTGTGTCTTCCTCTCTCTCTGACCCTCCCCCATTCATGCTCTGTCTTTGTCTGTCTCAAAAATAGATAAACGTTAAAAAAAAATTAAAAAAAATTCATTCTCAGCAAGACTCTTAATTATATCACTCAGTCTTTAATTTTTTGTTTCCATGACAATACTTGAGAGCTTTAAGAACTCTTGAGATTTTTTTCCTATTAAGTGCTTCCTTTACATCTATTTATTCCTCTCTTTCTTTTCATCCTTCACCTGCTTCTGCTCCTCTTCCACCTTCTCTTCTTCTTCCTCATTCTCTTTTTCTTCCTCCTCTCTCTTGGCTTATGTTTTAATGGATTATATCTCAGTTCTTGATAAAGACTGTTTATTTCAAGATTTTCCTTTCCCATGCCATTAATTTTATTTCCTTAGGGTTTGGTCTATTGTTATCTGTATTTGATGCCCCTTTCTTAGGGTTTGATTCTTGAGTATCTATAAAAAATTGTAGATAAGGGTCCAAATTGAATATATTATTAAGTATAGTCATTTTTCTTGCTCACAATGACAATCCCTGGAAAGAAATAAAGCTCCACATTAAGAATACCACATCTGGTGATTTCAGGAGACCAGTGTGATGGCAATGAAGTTGGAATTCACAAATCATTTATCCTCTAGGTTGGGAGTCTTCCTATACCTCTCATGGTTTTCTGTCACCTAAGACTGTTTCTCCAGACCAAGAGTTTCTAGTGTTAGAACTCCTACACCAGAAGGCTACATTTTTTGTTTCATTCTGGAGGCAAACATGGAGGAGGATGGAGGAGAAAGATGATGACCCTAAAAGAAAAATTGCCAAACAGAAAATAAAGTCTTTAAAGTAACAGAAACTTTAAAACATATTCTTTTAGAAGATGAAGGAATCAGGAAAAATGTGGTAAGCAACGTGGAAAACATAATTATCATAACATTTAAAAGAAAGAAGAGTATCAAGTTAGACAGTATAGCTTACCCTTCCCAATATTAGTTAAAAACAAGAACCCAATATTAAAATATAGAAGTATTTTACTCTTTTCATCCAAGATCTGGACATTCTGCCTTATCTTTGCTTGTTTGTGTTCTTAATATGTTTTTTCTATGTTTTGACATAAATTTAATCTTTCCTATATGAAAAAAGAGCCCCAACGAATGAAAGAAACATGTGGGCAAGAATTACCTCCAAAGAGTACTTTCATCAAGGTAGACTAGAAGAATTTAAATGTTTTAGGCATTTGATAAATACTATGTATAAAAAAAAGTAGTGAAACTGCCTGCATCATAGATGAAAATAAGTATAAACACGATGGAAGTGTTGCTTGCAGTTTCTGCTGTGAACAGGGAGTATAAATTAGAATCATTTGATGTAGCATCAGAAGTTTGGGGTAAAATCAGAATGCAGAAAAGTAAATGAAAGTTGGATAAAGTAATGAAAAACCAAGAAAAAACATTGAAGCCAAAGAAAAAAGGGGAAAGAAAGGCAAAATCAAGATGAGTATTAAATTTCATAAAAAACATGGAGATCAGAGAAAAAATGATCTATAGATTGATGAGCTCCACAGATGAAATAACAATTGGATATTTTTTTTTCTTTTTGAGGCAAAATATATTTGTTTATTATGTGGTATGGGACATTTGATTTTCACTGAAAGGTGCTATATCCACTGCACGTTCTCTCTCTCTGGTTCAAGGTTTCTGAGCCTCAAAACAAATCCATTAACATTTGAAAAGCAAAACAAACAAAAAATGATGAACAACACTCCATTTTTTTTTCTTATTTGTGAAGATTCTCTAGTCATCTAATATAATGCTATGCAAGCTTAACTATTTTCCTGACAGATTCATATCAAAGTATGGAAAAAATCCAGCCAGAAGGGTGTAAATGATAGCCTTCATTTGATAAACAAACATTTCTTTCTCTTGTACTTTTTCAATGAAATCTCTGTGGTGCTTTTACTCATTTTCCCTAATGACTGCTTCACTAGGCTTTCATTATGCATCCAACCCTTGAGGGAAGTGGAAGCATGGATGATCCTACCAAGAGTCAGCAAAATTAAGACATGGATGATTCAGTTTCTCCCATTACCTTCCTCCAGATTAACCTCTTCCCAGGGAATTAGTATGAGTGAGAAAAACTTCTCACAAAAACAAATTTAATCCTCATTAAGATTTTACCTGGTTAAAGGTTAAGGTATTAACTCTCCCAAGAAATGCTTCAAAGTACAGAAATGAATGAATTGAAATTCATATTCATAACAGGACTCTTTGTTGATAGGACCTTGTCTTAGGACCCTTCAATCTCATCTGATAAATATTTGCTCTCTGTAGCCAAGTATAGAGTTATCCTTTTAGAGAGACTATAACATTAAAACTTTTTTTTTTCAGTCCTGTTTCCTTACTACTGAAGAAACTGCAAATAAAAATCTGGCTTCATATTTTCTAGCAAGTTATTTGTATTTCCATTCCCATACAAATATTTCATCTTGATTTCTAGGACCCTCAACTTGATCCTATTGGGGTTTGTTTCACATGGGCTTTGTTTTTCAGATGCAATAATACTGAATACCTGTTTTGAGGAATTCTCTACCTGTATATTTGTGTCTTCAAACCAAATATAATTCCTGAAACACCCGTTTCCAATTGCCCTATTTTCTACAAGAGTAGTTTTCCTGGGTGAACTTGGTGTCTCCACCTACTTGTATCTCCTACTTATGCTGCCCCTCAAAAAATTCATGTACACTCACTGTCTCCACATTTTCTTTCATTGTCTCTTGAGCCCAGTTCTGTCAGGCCCTGTCCCCAATATGCCAACAAAAACAATCCTTGTCAAGACCACCAGCCACCCCCATCTTTCCAAGGCCAACGTTAATTTTCAGGGCTTACTTGAATTGTCTTCAGTGGCACATGACACAGCTGATCACTCCTTCCTTCCATAAATACATTCTTCTCTTGAGATAACACTGTCTCATGGTTCTTTCCCTCCCTTAAGTTATGTTCTTCTCAGTGTTCTTCTCTAGTTCCTTTTCATATCCCTACCATTTCAATGGTAAACGTCCCCAAGCCTCCCTTTTCTTTTTTCTCTCTCCTAAGATGATTTCATTCCATGTCATATCTATAGATGTATTGTATAAACCAGGAACTCCCAAATTCATATTTACACACTAGAACTCCACCCTAAGTTCCTACCTCCAGCAATGCCCTCTTCATTTGTGTAGCTAATATGGATCTCTAAAACAATTGGTCAAAAATTAAACTTTTGACTCTTTAACTCACCACAACTCCCACCCAAATCTACTCCTCTCATGATTTTACATTGCTCAGTAAGTGGACACTCCAAAGTGACTTCAATTGATACCTCTGGTCCAATACCTCACCTTCCCATATAGCTCTAGCTTCTTGGCCATCCATTTTGCCACTTTGTAAGCTTGTTTCTATCTCAGAAGTAAGAGTAGAGAGCCTGCAGTAATGCTTTTTGTTGGGCTTTTAAAGACTCAAAAACAAAAATACAAACAAAAAACCACCCCAAAGACTAGTCCATATTTTTAAAGTTCTAGAATTAATCCCAAGTCATTTTCTCACCTTTCTGAGGCACACATGCACAAATTCACACCAACTTCCTGACCCTGATCACAGTTATCTTGCATGCAACTTTATCAATGCCCCACATTGGGAACAGTGCTTTGTACAGCTGTTTTTCTGCCACCACAAATGTTATGTTAGAAACTCATGTTCAAATATGGACTGTAGAGTGAAAATTGTCTCCATTTTCCCTAATCTTTTTCCTGTTTCTTTGGATAGCATTTTTGTCCACTGGCCGATAGCATCCATGAGTGACTATTTCTGTAGTTCTTTTAGCTTATGGAGATAAAAATTAAAAAGTGGTGTTATCTGTGATTTGGAAATTGTTTTGTGCTTGCCATTAGTTTTGGATCTCCCATTTTTCATAGAAAGAGACATTCTGTGCTGTGGTTTGTTCCATCTTTAATTTTATCAGCCATTAATTAAAAACAAAACGATCACTAATGCACCCAGACTGAAAGGTTTCAATAAACAGTCAGATAGGAAGGGAATTTTATCATTTTTTCATTCTGAAATATGTATTTAATTTTCTATTTCGTCACTGTAGGAGGAAAATAATCTTGCTAAGGGCCAGGGTTTTGTGATAGGGAAAAATCTTGGTAAGCATTTGCCTCTTTGCAGTTATCTGCATTACTGTGAAGTGGCACAAAGGCAAGAGCCTACTCTCCTAAAGAGACAGAAAACAACACTCCGTGGGCAGCAATTCCATTTCTGGAATCACCATAGGTGTCATAGCTTATTATCTTTCACACAAAGTAGCACAGAGGAAAAAGTTTCCCATTAGACTTACCAGGGAAGGTTACTGCTGGAGACGATTCAGAGGAGTCATCCAAGCCCTCTCCCAGCCTTCAAGAATGTGTCTACATAAATTATTCCCTGCAGATGAGAACATTCTCTATTGTAAATGTGTCCAGAGAACCAACAAGTCTTCATTTCCTTAGGGCAATCAGAAAGGATGTGTTCATGTTTAATTTTCATTGTTAAGGGATTTAAAAACCTAGATAGATTTAACTATAAGATTCTGTGAGATTTTCATGGACAGAAATGACTTATCCTTATAGAAAGTCTATTCTGCCCCCAATCAATAGCCAGAATTAAAGATGTTGAAATGTAGGCTACTTATAGTTAGAAAAATAGGTAGGTAAATGCAAACCTATTGTTGTAGTAGTGCCACATCTCTAATTTCCTTGGTTGGATTAAGAAAATAAAATTAAAAAATCAGCTAAATTATAAGTAACTGTCATTTCTTTCTGTGTTTTTTTTTTTAACAGTATTTGTTCCTGGGATATCTTCTTTATGCTTGTAAGCTGAGCTGTCAGCCCATATATTAATTTCAACTCATTTCTTATACAAAAATAAGGTAAAGCTGAAGTCCATCTGGAGAAACTTTATTAAAAGTTTCTAGACTCAGAATTGAGCCCATTTGTTGAGTTATAAAAGGCTGTATTATTCTATTCCCTCCCTTGTACAAATTTTTGTTCACAGAGCATTGACAGGGTGCAGGCTATTTTTGAGGCATTTCCAAAAGTGAAGTGACGGCAGAACTCAGATTGATGCAGTTCTTGGGTGTTCTTAATTAGTCACTAATTACCTCCGTGCTAGCCAGAAATGTCCCTACTGTCTCTCAGAATAGTACAGTTCAAAAAAGAAAGAAAGAAGAAGAAAGAAAGAAAGAAAGAAAGAGAGAAAGAAAGAAAGAAAGAAAGAAGAAAGAAAGAAAGAAAGAAAAGCAGCCATCAATATGTTTTTTTAAATTTTTTTGAACGTTTTTATTTATTTTTGAGACAGAGAGACAGAGCATGAGCAGGGGAGGGGCGGACCCAGAATCTGAAGCAGGCTCCAGGCTCTGAGCTGTCAGCACAGAGCCTGACGCAGGGCTTGAACCCACGGACAGTGAGATCATGACTTGAGCTGAAGTCAGCCACCCAACCAACTGAGCCACCCTGGTGCCCCAGTCATCAATATGTTTTTAAACTGCTTTGGTACCTGTCTTCCTGGTGTCCATTAGTTTACTGTTTCACTAAAAGTGGAATGAAGGGGATTTGGTACAAGCTGTTAGCGGATGGATGACAGTTCAGGTAGCACCTTATAATTTCTGCTAACAGAAATAAAACTATCAGAAGTTAATTAATTTTATTTTTGTAGAATAGAGAGCCTGTCACATACTGGATGTTTAATAAGTTTTTACTAACTATATAAAGGAATAAGTGCACGATTATTGTAGAACTGGTGCTTCTATTATCCTTAAATGTGAGTTAGTTTAGTTTAGTTCCCCACCACCACCCAGTGGACTACTTTGGCTGCCATTTGCATAGGGATTGATGCTGACTGAGAGAGAGACAGCCAAAGTCAAAGTCAAAGTCAAAGATGATTGCACCTTACTTGAGGGAATGAAATGGGTGCCAAGTAGTTCTCTGCAAAGCTGAAATTGGCTGCTTTTGCAGAATTTGGATGTGAAAAAATATGAAATGACTTTGACCAGCTAATGTAATTCCTTTAATATTCTAGTTTTACAACAGCTTTTAATATTTAAAAAGAGAGGGACACTGGATGTCATTGTTTAGCAGTAGCTAAGACATGAGTAAGACATCTAAATTATTTTCACTGGAAAGAAATTCTCTGTTATGTTCGCCACGTTGATTCTTTCACCTTCTCCTTTCTCCCTAGTGGAGAATTCTACCCTTGTCTCCTAATAAATAGACTGAAGATAAACACTTTCCCCTCTTATTGTGTGACTCTGCCTGTCTTTGCAGCCTCCTTTTGCAGCATTAGTTCTTTTTCTCTTCCTGCTGGCTATCCCAGCCTCCTTCCATACTCACCAACCTCAGCCCTGCCTCCCTCTCAACCTCTGGCATCTCTTCCTCAGGCAGGACCTGCCCTGCCCCTCCACTGACTCAGCTGTCATCATGGCCTCTCTTGCCACAGGTGTGCCTACTTCAAAGTGTTCCTTCAGATGTGCTTTTATATTTTTTGTATTTGTCTGATTATTGGATTCTTCATTTTCCCCTAAGCCATAATCCTCATGAAGGAAGGGACTGGTCTTGCTATGCTCATGATGACTCTCCTGCTACTCTAGCATGATGCCTGGCCCATGGCAGGTACTTGATAAATATTGGCTGATTAAACAAATGAATGAAGAGACTCACATTTCAGACAGAGATGTCATGATCTCCACCATAGCAGGTCTGAAAAATAAAAGGGATAGCTTCAGTAAAACATTACTTGTACAAAAAGGATTAGCCAGTAAATTTGTGAGTTCCAGAAATCTCTTTCCCCTCAAAGAAATGTTATCGTTAGAAATTCTTTTAGCCTCATGTTAAGAAACTCCTAGTCTACGATCCAAAAGCATCTGGAAAGGTACTATTACTTACATACTAATAAGCTAGGTTCTTTAATACTTGAACTTAGTATGCTGGAGGCATTATTCCAATTACTGGAAGGGAGACAATAAGGAAAAGGCCATTCTGGGAACTGAGAACATTTTCTGTTGCAAAGAGCCACAAAATGACACTGAAACATCTGCTGCCCTCAGATGTGTGAGGATTTTGGTGACCCCCAGATGACTGGGCTTTAATGGCCGCATGGGACAGAGGACACAGAACCTTGAGACACAGCAAAATGGGGATTTAAATTGGAAACCTGTATAAAGAGTTAGAAACATTGATAAGCTACACCTTCAGTGAAAGAGTGGGCAAGAAAGAAATCTTTTTGCCAATGTGAGGAAATTCCAATGGCATTAATCCATCTGAGTTTGGCTCTGGAGGGAAAAACCTACCTAAGAATTGACTTATAACTTTAGGCTTTTTAATGTGGTTTTAAAATATGAATTTACATGCCATCTGATCAGAGCAGTTCCCTTGATTGGAAGGGTACAAAACCTTTGTACAGTTGTGTGCTCAACTCAAAATGAGACTTTGCAGATAGAGGTAGAAATAAGATTAACTCTGAATCCAGTATCACACACATACACATACATTCATGCACACTCATGCACACACAAGGGAACAAACCACCATGAGTGGAAGAAACAGGTAAGAAACAACAGCAGTAGAGTTAAAGTCTGCATTGCTTTTTTCTTTTTCTTTTTTCTTATTTTATTTTTTTTCTTCTTCTTATTTTTAATTCTAACATAGTTAACATATAGTGTTATATTAGTTTCAGGTGTACAATATAGTAATTCAACAATTCTATACATTATGCCATGCTAATTGTGATGAGTACTCTTTTTAAAAAAATTTAATGTTTATTTATTTTTGAGAGAGAGACACATACACAGAGCATGAGCAGGGGAGAGGCAAAGAGAGGGAGACACAGAATCTGAAACATGCTCCCAGCTCTGAGCTGTGGTGTGGGACTTGAACTTGGAAACTGGGAATGGTGAAATCATGACCTGAGTTGAAGTCACTTAATGACTGAGCCACCCAGGTACCCCTTGTGATGAGTACTCTTAATCCTCTTCACTTATTTCATCCCCTCCCCCGCCTCTCCTCTGGTAACTATCATTTTTTTCTCTATAGTTAAGAGTCTGTTTCTTGATTTGTCTCTCTTTTTTTCCCATTTGCTAGGTTCGTTTTGTTTCTTAATTCTACATATGAGTGAAATCATATGGTATTTGTCCTTCTCTGCCTTGCTTATTTTGCTTAGCATTATAGTCTCTAGCTCCATCCACATTTATATGGTAAATTAATCTTTCACAAAGGAGAAAATAATATACAATGGGAAAAAGACAACCTCTTCAACAAATGGTGTTGGGACAATTGGACAGCAATATGCAAAAGAATGAAACTGGACCATTGGCCTACACCATATACTCACTTTGACTAAATGATTCAGCTATTAGAACTATGTGGAACTAAATAAAAGAAGTGTAATTAAATGTTTAAAGCTGTCAAAGAGGAAATAAGATATATAAACCAGGCACAATTTGTTACACAAAATGACTAAATATAATCAGAAAAAATTCAAATACAACTTCTAGTAGTGACACATTTACATTGGAATGAAAGCCTCGGTGTATGACACATAAAATTGGACTGATGAAAAAGGAAAGAGTAAAGTAAAAGATGTGAAGAACTTGCCCATGATGAAGCTTGGAGAAGCAGAGAGAAAATATGAGAGAGAAATGGAAGATAAAATCCATAGGTTGGATATACATCTAATTGGAATTCTAGATAAAGGATATTGAAAGAATAAGGGAGAAATATTTGAAAATATAAAAGCAGGGAAAAAAAGAAAACCCTTAATCCTCAGATTCAGAAAGTGTAATGACTCCAGATAAAATGAAATCCACACCTAGATTCAGAACATGAAAACATATAAAGACAGAGAGAGACAGACAGTAAAAGCAGCCAGGGAGGGAAGATAAGTCACCTACAAAGGAAAGGCTTACTGCTCTCTTGATCATCTGTTGAAAGATAGACAATGGAAGAACAATATCTTCAACTGTACTGAGAAAAAATAAATAGCTGTCAACCTAGAAGTCTACTCATAGTACGTCCTTCTTTCAAGAATGGTAAAGAGATTTTTGAATTAATAAAAACAGAGATCACCAGAGAACTTCTCCAAAGGAATTTGTAAAGGAAGTATTTCAGGAGAATTGTGCACAACCCTAGATCAAAGGTCTGACTTACAAGAAGCAATGTAGATACCAAAGTCAATGAGAAATGCTGATCTCACAGTTACTCTAACAGGCAATATCCTAAGCCCTTTACATGATTTAGCTCTTTTAATCCTCACTCCTGCACTATGACTTAGATCCTATCATCAAACAAGTTTAACTTGTCTAAGATTGCAAAATTAATATGTGGCAAAGGGATTCCAAGCAGGAACTGTGCTTGCAGATCCAGCTGCTAACTGCTGTGTTGTGCTGAATAACAATTATTGACATTATAAAACAATAATGATTATAGCTAAAATGTGAGAAAATGCAAGGTTACCACAGAAATACTGGGAAATTGCAAATAAGTTGAAGATGACTAGAATTAAGTCCTAAGATCATCGCATTGTTCCTTAGTAAGGTAAAAACACTGAACTTTAGTTAACATGAGTGGTAAATTTTCTAGTATAATCACTGTAAGAGTGTACAAACAACAATAATTTCCAAGCAAAGAGAAGAAGAAATAATTGAATGAGAAAAATAAAAGAATACATATTTCAATCGCAAAGAAGCAAGGAAAAGAAATTTGAAAACTTTACAGGAAAAATAGCAAAAACATAATAGGATGAAAGAAATAATTCCAAATATATCAGCATCATTAGAAATGTAAAGAGACTGAATGTTCTGTTTCAAAGACAAGGCTTAGCATTGTGGATTTTAGAAATTTATTCTCTTTATAAGAGATAAATATTTAAAATTAAAACACAAAAGAGGCATAACCTGCAAATACTTAACCAAAAGAACTGGAATAACTATATTAATATCTGAAAAGATAGATTTAAGTCAAATGAATTAATAATGATAAAAAGAGGTCATTACACAATGTAAAATTTTCCAATGTTTTGGAAGACATAGAAATTCTTTATTTATGTGGCAGACGTTCAAAATATACAAAGCAAAAACAGATTTACAAGACGGAAAGATCACTGTTTGTGAGATATTTTGATATGCCTCTCTCAGTAATTGAAAAATCAAACCAAAAACTTCAGTAAGAATATAAAAGATTTCAAGAGAAAGTTAGGAAGCTTTACTTCATGGACTTGTATAGAATAATGAATACCTCTACCTATTTCTTTATGTATATTCAAAAAGATTAATAGATTCAACCATATTACATAGGTGTGTGCATAATAATATTCTCAAGCAAACAAGAAACATTTATAAAAATTAAACTTAACAAATTTAAAGTATTATCTAAAAATCCATTCTTACAGTATAATTCAATAAAATTAGAACACAACAGCAAAGCTCCATACATGTGGTAATTTAAGGTAATAAAAGAAATCAAAATAAAATTTGGAAAAGATTTATAACAACGGTTTGAAATTTATACACAAATAACTTGGGGGTTGTGGGAAAATAGCATTTAGAAAGAACTTTATACATTTAATATCATTTATTAGAAAAGAAGGTATAAAATTAATGAGTTAATACAATAGAAAAAGTGCAAAAGGATGAATGCAAAGATAGAGGAAGGAAGGAAGTAATAATGATTTGAAATGAATGCCAGAAGTACATATTTATACTACAGAAGATTGACAGTCAAGTTTTTTTTCTTAGCAGATTTATAAAGTACATACATATATGGATAATAGAAATCTGAATCATGCTGATATCTCACTGTAGATCACTAGAGTAGCAGTGGACTACTCAATAATCATGATACTGATTACATATAGCAGAATAAAATTATATCATGCACTATACAATGCTTGTTAGATAATATAAGGGAATGTCTTTGTGAATTTAATATAGGGAAAGATTTCATCAATAAAAAATGATACGAACCATAAACAAAAGATTGGTACATTCAAGCTCTTTACAATTAAAAAAAAAAATTAAACTTTTGTTTGCCTGAAAACACCAAGTGAGAATAAAATCAACTGGAAACAGTTCAATGACCCATAAATAATAAAATGTGTAAATTAATTAAAGTATGTTAATAACATTAAATTTCATGCAAAAGTAAAGATGACATACAGCTAAAGTCAGTATGGTAAATATTAAAAATATAATATAAGTGAAAGAAGCTTATCATAGACTCTTATATATAACATGATTTTATATAAATGAAGTGCAAAACATACTACTATAAATAAATACATACAAATTTGGTATGTTTTGAAATTACCCATGCATATGTGTATGTATATATACACATATACATATATATAACTTTCAACATATTCGTATTTAGGAATGAAAATATGTGGTAATTAGCAAAAGTGAACAAAAATTATTCTACTGCCATGAAGAAATATGTCTATAGCTCCACTTTATATATGTATTCTTTATGAGTCCTTATATTTAGATGTCATGAGTCTGTATCTCCACCTTTTTAATGTGGATGGGGATGTATCTGGCCTTGGTCAATGGAACATTATCAAACGTAATGCAAACAGAGGTGTGAAAAGTGCCTGAAAAGTAGGGCTTCGGTTTTTGCATAACTTAGCACCCTAAAATCATTTGTGTGAGTCTGTCCTAGCCTGATGGAAGGTGAGAAGTACAACAGGTACACACCTGGGACTCCTATGGTACTGGAAACATTCTATTTCTTCCATTTCAAATAATTCTATGGATTCTTATTTTAAATTCTTTTTTAGTTTATTTATTTATTTTGAGAGAGAAAGTGTAAAGAGGGGGAGGGGCAGAGAGAGGGAGAGAGGGAGAATCCCAAGCAGGCTGTCATCACGAAGCCCGACACAGGGCTCAAACCCTTGAACTGTGAGATCATGACCTAGGCTGAAGTCGGACACTTAACTGACTGAGCCACCCAGGAACCCCTGTATTCATCATTCATTTTTTTACTATCCTTCAATTGTATTCATATCCCTTTTTTACTTTTTAATTCAGGATACATTTTAGTAGAAAGCTTTTTAAAAAGGAATAAATTCTTAAATTTTATAACCAATTAAATGTTCATTAGAAACTGATTAAATAAATATAGTTTTAATCAAACTAAAATTGAGTTTACAACAGCAAACACTTACCAAAACTGTGCTTTAACAAGAAGAGTAAAAATTCCAGAATGAAATTCTTTTACATATAGAGGAAGGAGAGCAAAATAATTGATAAATATGAAGATAAATCTTAAATATCACTGAATGTATAAAATAATAACAACAATAACTTATTTGGATTTAAAAAATCAGCAAGTAGGATACACCAGCAACATGAAAAAACATCGACTGTGTTCTATACACTAGCAATAACAATTAAAAATTGAAATGAAAGAACAGACTTACAATAGAATACCGTTATAAAATACTTAGAGATACATTTAACACATATACACACAAGCTATACAGTGAGAATTATATAACATTGGTGAGAAAAATATTAAAGATCCAAACAAATAAAGAAATATACAAAGTTCATGGACTAGAAGAATTTACATTCTTAAGATGTCAATTCTTCCTCAAATTTTATTTATTTATTTATTTATTTATTTATTTATTTTTGAAGAGTTATTTAAGTCTTTATTTTTTAAATTTTTGTTTTTTTAATATAATTTATTGTCAAATTGGCTAACATATCATGTGCAAAGTGTGCTCTCGGTTTTTGGGGTAGATTCTGTGGTTCATCTTTTATATACAACACCCAGTGCTCATCCCAACAAGTGCCCTCCTCAATGCTCATCAGACATTTTCCCCTCTCCCCCACTCCCTCAATTTGTTCTCTGTATTTAAGTGTCTCTTATGGTTTCTCTCTCTCTCTCTGTTTGTTTGTAACTATTTATTTCCCCTTCCCTTCCCCCATGGTCTTATGGTAAGTTTCTCAAGATCCACATATGAGTGAAAACATATGATATCTGTCCTTCTCTGAATGACTTATTTCACTCAGCAAAATACATTCCAGTTCCATCCACGTTGCTTAAAATGGCATGAGGTCATTCATTCTTGTTGCAAAGTAGTATTCCATTGTATATATAAACCACATCTTCTTTATCCATTTATCAGTTGATGGACATTTAGGGTCTTTCATAATTTGGCTATTGTTGAAAGCACTGCTATAAACATTGGGGTACATGTGCCCCTATGAATCAGCACTCCTGTATCCCTTGGATAAATTCCTAGGAGTGCTATTGCTGAGTCGTTGGGTAGTTCAATTTTTAATTTTTTGAGGAACCTCCACACTATTTCCAAAGTGGCTGCACCAGTTTGCATTCCCACTAACAGTGCAAGAGGGTTCCCGTTTCTCCACATCCTTGCCAGCATGTGTAATTTCCTGAGTTGTTCATGTTAGCTACTCTGACGAGTGTGAGGTGGTATCTCAGTGTGGTTTTGATTTGTATTTCCCTGATGATGAGTGACGTTGAGCATTTTTTCATGTGTCTATTTGCCATCTGGATATCTTCTTTGGAAAAGTGTCTATTCATGTCTTCTACCCATTTCTTCATGGGATTATTTGTTTTTTGGTTATTGAATTTAGTAAGTTCTTTATGGATTTTGGATACTAGCCCTTTATCCAATACGCCATTTGCAAGTATCTTTTCCCATTCTGTTGGTTGTCTTGGTTTTGTTGATTGTTTCCTTTGCAGTGCAGAAGCTTTTTATCTTGATGAGGTACCAATAGTTCATTTTTGCTTTTAATTCCCTTGCCTTTGGAGATGTGTTGAGCAAGAAATTGCTACAGCTGAGGTCAAAGAGGTTGTTGCCTGCTTTCTCCTCTAAGGTTTTGATATCTCACATTTAGGTCTTTTACCCATTTTGAGTTTATTTTTGTGTGTGGTGTAAGAAAGTGGTCTGGTTTGATTCTCCTTCATGTTGGTGTCCAGTTCCCCCAGCACCATTTGCTAAGGAGACTGTCTTTTTTCCAGTGAATGCTCTTTCCTGCTTTGTCAAAGAATTAGTTGGCCATACATTTGTGGGTCTAATTCTGGGTTCTCTATTCTATTGTATTGGTCTATGTGTCTGTTTTTGTGCCAATACCATACTGTCTTGATGATTACAGCTTTGTGGTAGAGGCTAAAGTCTTGGATTGTGATGCCTCCTGCTTTGGTTTTCTTCTTCAAGATTGTTTTGGTATTCATGGCCTTTTGTGGTTCCATATAAATTTTAGGATTGTTTGTTCTAGCTTCGAGAAGAATGCTGGTGAAATTTTTATTGGGATTACATTGAATGTGTAGATTGCTTGGGTAGTATTGAAATTTTAACAATATTTACTTCCAATCCATGAGCACGGAATATGTTCCCATTTCTTTGTGTTTTCTTCAATTTCCTTCATAAGCTTTCTATAGTTTTCAACATATAGATCATTTACATCTTTGGTTAGGTTTATTCCTAGGTATTTTATGGTTCTTGGTGGAATTGTAAATGGGATCAATTTCTTGATTTCTCTTTCTGTTGCTTCATTTTTGGTGTATAGAAATGCAACCAATTTGTATACATTGATTTTATACCCTGTGACTTTGCTGAATTCATGTATCAGTTCTAGCAGTCTTTTTTGTGGAGTCTGTTGGGTTTTCCATGTAGAGTGTCATATCGTCTGTGAAAAGTGAAAGTTTGACTTCTTTGCCAATTTGGTTGCCTTTTACTTCATTTTGTTGTCCGATTCCTGGAAGCTAGAACTTCCAACACTATGTTAAACAACAGAGGTGAGAGTGGGCTTCCTTGTCATGTTCTTGATCTCAGTGGAAAAGCTCTCAGTTTTTCCCCATTGAGGATGATATTAGCTGTGGGCTTTTTATATATGGCTTGTAATATGTATAATTATGTTTCTTCTATCCCGACATTCTTGAGGTTTTTTATTAAGAAAGGATGCTGTATTCTGTCAAATGCTTTTTCTGCATCTATTGATCAAACTAATTTACATATCCAGAACAATTCAATAAAAATCCCAGATTCCTTTTAGAAATTATTAAACTGATTCTAAAATTTATATGAAAAAAAAAGGATTAAGAAAAGCCAAAAACATTGTGAAAAAAGAAAACAAATTTGGAGGAATTTCACTACTGTATTTCAAATCATATTTTGCAGCTACAGGAATTAAGGAAATGTGATATCAGAATAAGAATAAATAGTAGAGGCATCTGGGTGGCTCAGTTAGTCTGACTCTGGATTTGGGCTCAGGCTATGATCTCACTGTTGGTGGTATTGAGACCCACTTCAGGCTGTGTACTGATAACGTGGAGCCTGCTTGGGATTCTTTCTCTCTCCCCTCTCTCCCTCTCTCTCTTTCTGCTCCTCCCTCACTCTCTATCTCTCTCAAAATAAGTAAATAAACATTTTTTTTAAAAAGAATAAATACTAGATCACTAGAAAAGAATAGAGAGTCCAAAAATAGACCATTTATATACTTAATTGATTTCCAACAAAGGGGTAAATGTAACTCGATAGAGAATCATCTTTCTAACAAATGGTCCTGAAATAACTGGATATCAATGCAGACAATAAATAAATAAACCTTGACCCTTATGTCTTACCATATGCCAAAATTAACTCAAAATGATCATACCCCTAAACATAAAAGTTAAACTACAATAGTAGAAATAATAGAACAAATATTTGTAACTTTGGGGTATGTAAAATTGCATAGGTCAGATGTAAAAATCAGGAGTCATAAAAGAAAAAAAATAAGCCTTTAAAAAGTTACAATTTTTACCCCTTATAAAATTTTTAATGTTTATTTGTTTTTGAGAGAGAGACAGAGTGCAAGCAGGGGAGGGGCAGAGAGAGAAGGAGACACAGAATCCAAAACAGGCTCCAGGCTTTGAGTTGTCAGCACAGAGCCTGATGTGAGGCTTGAACCCATGAAGCGTGAGATCATGACCTGAGTCTGAGCTGGACGTTTAACCAAATAAGCCACCCAGGCGCCCCAACAACTTATACCCTTTAAAAGACACAACGTTTAAAAAATGATAAAACAGTCAGACTGGGAGAAAATGTTTGCAGTATGTATCATATCAAAAAGGCTTGTATCAAGGATGTATAAAGAGCTCTTACAACTCCATAAGAAAAAAAGAAATAACTCGATAAAAATAGGCAGAAGATTGGAACATTCAAAGGTACATCAATGGCAAATGAACTCATAAATACATGCTCAACAACATTAATCATTAAGGAAATGAAAATATAAACCACAGTGTGATAACACTGCACATTCAGTAGAATGCTTAAAATTTAAAAGTCTGAAAACTTTAAGTGTTGGGATAAGTATAGAGAAATTAGAAGTCTCATATGTTGGTGGGGGGATATAAAATGGTACACTTATTTTATAAATCAGTTTGGGAATATTTTTTGAGTTAACCATAGAGAATGTGATCCAGAACCTAGTTATGGGTTTTTACTGAAAAGAAAAAGTTGAGTTGACAGAGTATTTCCCATATGTACACAGAGTCGATGTTTTCTTTATTTGTAGTATATAGACTTGCACCTGGTAGAGTTTTAGATATAAATTAATTCATATTCTTCTGACCTGCCTCCACTGTGTATCTCCTTTCACCTTTGGAGATCCTCACTGAAATGTGAATGTATTATCTGTGAGGGGCAAACCTCTCAGCGATTAGGCTTGTTTTCAGGGGGAGGAAGAAGGGTCTAGAAAATGTCTTCTTGGAGACAACAGACTGTTGTCTCCCAACTTCTGCCACAAAGCTACTTGTACACACGTTGAATTTCCCTAGAATTTTACCCCATTCTCTTCTCACTTATTAGTACCTGGCTGTCCTCACCTGTCTAGTAGCTTCTAATGTTGGCTCTGATGAACAAACTGCTGGCTCTCCTAACCTTAACAGACCTCTCTGTAGCATTTTCACCTGTGGACCATGTCATCCTTCTCTAACTCCCTTTTCCCTTTCCTTTGGGTTCCATGGCACAGGTTTGTCTTACATTTCTTGCTATTCTGCATTTTCTTTCACTGCCTCCCCTTCTGCCTGTGTTGTAAATTATTCATTTTATGCATTTGATTTAGTTTTAAATTGGATCTCTTTTTTTACATACATCTCTATTATTCTGGATTTATCTGTTTTCCTAGGTGATTTTATCTCTTTTTTCCCCAACAGCTTCCTCGCTAATTTACAAATATATCCAAGTCTACACCAGAAATTAACATTTCTTTTTATATCTTAGAGAAAAATATACTGGCCATTTGTTTAAGATTGAGTCTTTCACATTTCCCCTCCCCTTACAACCACCTTTTCTTATCATATTAATTATGTCTTCTTCTATAACTTTATCTCCTGGCTCCTTCACTTCAGCTTCTCTCTCTCTTTCTCTCTCTCTCTCTCTTTCTCTCTCTTTCTCTGTCTCTCTCTCTGTCCCCCCCCCTCACACACACACACACACACACACACACACACAGAGTTACAGTTTGTGACTATATATATATATATATAACTGTAAAACTAAAACCAATTTTTCCAGGTTTCTCTTCCACAAGTCTTTCAAACTATTTGTCTCACACTCTCCAATATTATTCTCCATTCTGTAGAGATAAACGTTAAAAGTTAGAGCCCTGAATGAATTTTTTTTCTGAAAATTATTGCAAGCAATTGAAAATAAGGAGTTGCAGCCCAAAATATCTTGCAACTATAACTACAGAGCTCACTGCAGTGATTACTGTAATGTGCAGTGTGGCAGAGTTACAGTTGCCATGGGAACCATAAATTTGATTTTCTGGGGTTTTGTGTGTACAAAATCTCAACTATAATACTGCCTTCACATATTGTCTTTTTCATCTGTTATACATGTACTTGGGTCCAAAGTAGGTCACCCAAACTAAAGACAGAAGTGTTGTCTGCTTTCTTCAAAGATCTCTGTGTTACATCAGCAGTATCAGAGTTAATTCAGAAAGCGCATATATAAAAATTATTTTTGATCTTACTTCAAACATAATAGATTGATGTTTTCCAACCCAGCTTATACCATTCCTTGGAATAAAAATCCCCTCTATATTTTCAGCTTTTGATCTATTCACCTTTAAAATGTTTATGAGACTTGGTGCTATTTGCGTGGATGACAGGCTATGTAGTCTTATCAATGTTTTGTTCGTTATCTTTTGTTTTCTGATAATTCCTTGATATGTTATTTCTGAGTAGATTATCTCTTGGCTTCAGTCTTTTAATAGAATGAGCTCATCTCATCACCTGAAAAGGAATGCTTTAACTAATACCCATAGTACACTGTTCTTTTCTATTTATATGAGCTCTTTGAAACACTGGGAAATCATATCTCTAGGACTTTAATGAAGAGAAAGTTTGAATTGCTGTGGATATAAAGTCCTGGTAGACTCTAGATTTAGTTTTTACTCCCTGTTATGGGTCTGCCTTGACATAGCAGGAAACGTTGGCTTTCTCATTAACTACAGAAACACACACGATGTTCCAAGTTTATTTGGCTACAGTGAATCAGAAGATTATTTTCATCTATTTTTCCCTGGAGAAAGGTCAACAAGAATTTCTCATGACAAGCTTTGTCATGGCTAACAGAAGCACCTCATGTTATTTAGCTGTTGCTTCCACATACTTTATTATGGGTGAGGGATGTTCATGATCGTTTGCTCAATAAACTCGGACACTATACTGTTTTACCTTGGAGACTTTACATTGTTGCAATTTTCTCATTTCTTTCATGTAGGTAGACAAATTCTAAGTTCAACCACTCTCAACAGAGCTCTGGAGTTGTTGATTAAAACCCTGCTTGATTGAAAGCATTTTTAAAATAATTGTTTGAATAAAAACATAGAAAAGAATATGACAGTTATATTGATGCTGGTTTCAATAAGATGTATTGTGATGTATTGCACTAGCCACAACTAAATTAACACTTCAGAGACAAGATGACATATTTAACAAACTCAGTCATTTGTAATAATGAGAGGGTGACTCATCACAAACTATTCAAAGACAAAGACAGCATTCATTGTGTGAACATGTCTGCAGGCGGATTCTATGGTGTCACTTGTATCCTGCACGTGTGTAATTCACCTGAATAATTTTCAGAAGCCTAAATACTCTGAATTACTCAGTGTAGAACAAAGGACTGAAGAAAGAATATAGGATAAATTAAAAAAAAAAACACAATTACTGTATCAATTAACTAGATCATTTAGCAAACAGTTATTGATAAGCTTTTAGAGAGCTGGGTACCATATGAGTAGCAAACATCCCCAATGTTTAATTTCAGGTATGTCTGTACTGAAATTATAATGTGAAGAGAGATGTGAGGATTGGCTTTGATAAATGGTCTTGATTAAATTCATGCTAAATGGCAGCAAAACATTACATGAAAGAAAATCCAACATGTTGGATGGGACTCAATCCATTGAAATACATAGAAATCCTGAATAAAATATAATACCAATAATAAAAACAAAACTTTTGTCAATCACCTATATATTCTCAAAAAAAACTGTGATGAAAATAGCAGTGAAATTTCACTAAATTCCTATTAGATAGGATGGGTAAAATCCAGAAAGCTAAAAATACCAATTGATAGAGAGGATGTGGAGAAACAGGAACTATTTTATTGCTGGTAGGAATGCAATATGATACACTCTCTTTGGAAGACAGTTTCTTAAAATGCTAAAAAAAGTATAACCATATGACCCAACAATTATGCTCCAAGGTATTTATCTGACTTATAAACTGATGTCCACACTGAAATCTCCATGCAAATGTTTATCCCTAAATGTCAAAAATTGGAAGCAAAACTGGAAGCAAGCCAAGATGTCCTTCAATAAGTGAATGGATAAAATCCATACAATGCGATAATATTCAGCACTAAAAAGGAATGTACTATCGATCCATGAAATGAATGGAGGAATCTTAAATTCACACTGCCAAGTGAAAGAATCTATTGTATGTTTCTAATATATGATGTTCCAGAAAAAATCCTAAACTGTAGGAATTGAAAACAGACCAGCGATTGTAAGGGGCCTTGAGGAAAGAGAATAGTCAGAGGAAAAAAGATTTTCTTCATGATTTTCTCTATTTCTTCCACTAAATAAACATCTTTTTATTTTAATTAAAATAGTTTCTGACTTACAGGAAAATTGCAAATACAGAGAATTCCTGGGACACTGGGGGTCTCAGTTGGTTAAGCATCCGAGTTCGGCTCAGGTCATGATATTGCGGTTTACTAGTTGGAGCCCTGCATTAGGGTCTCTGTTATCAGCAGGGAGCCTGCTTCAGATCCTGTCTTCTTCTCTCTCTACCCCTCCCCACTTGTGTGCACTCTCTCTGCCTCAAAAATAAATAAACATTTAAAAAAAGTTTTAAAATCTTCAAAATATACCGATAATTCTTATATATCCAAACCCAGTTTCTCCTATTATTTTACTTTGGTGTTTGTCACAAACAAATATTGATATACTAACTGGAATCCATCCTCTGTTCAGATTACCTTATTTTTTTAGCTTACTTTATTTTTTCTATCTTATGTCCTTTTTATGCTCAGCATCCCATCTAGGATACCACATTACATTAAACACTACCTCAGCCTGGTGTCCGAGGTCAATATCAACTATGTTAAGTCTTGTTGACAGTAGGCACTGCTGACATGATTGATGAAAATGGCACTCTACCCCTGTGGTCTTCCTTACCCAAACCCACAAACCCAGTCTAATCATGAGTAAAACAGCCAACAAAACCCATCCTGAGGAACATTCTACAAAATGGTTGGCCAGCAATCCTCAAAACTGTCGAGGTCATCAAAACAAAGAGTCTCAGAAACTGTCACAGCCAAGAAGTACTTAAAAAAACAAAAAATTAAATGTTATATAGTCCTCTGGATGGGATCCTTAGACACTCTAGTAGTTTGAGAATTAGGTTAAAACTAAGGAAATCCAAATAAAATATGGTCTTAGCGAATAATAATGTATCTATATTGGTTCATTGATTGGGACAAATGCACCATTCTAATCTAAGATGGTATGATTAAGAAAAATAAATATGGGGCATAAGTGAACTCTGTACTACCTTTGCAATTATTTGTAAATCTAAAACTGTTCTACAACAGCAACAAAAAACCCATGATGACCAACTTAAGCATAGAGATATTTTTTAAATTGTCCAAAATATTACAAATGAATAGCAGAAAAAAGATTCAAAGATAATGGTAGAGTCAGAGTGAATATCAACACGAAAAATAAAGAGAAAGAAAGAAAGAAAGAAAGAAAGAAAGAAAGAAAGAAAGAAAGAAAAAATAAAGAAAAATAAAGAAAGAAAAAAAAAAGATATTTCCAGAGCAAAAACAAAGAGGGAACTATAGCCAATAAGAAATGGTAAGAGGGAGCTGACCTTTTGGTGGCCCTGATGTTCAGGCCTCAGGACTGTCGCCTGACTTCAGTGCCCATGTGAGGAGACCAGATATGGCTTTGATTGTATTAGGCAGGCAGTGAGAGCAGAGAATCTTGCATAAGCCCAGACATTTGAAAAGCTTGCCTGTTTGTAAAAGGAAAATAAAAACGTAGGCTACCAGTCCCGGGAAGCTAGGGAGAATGTGCTCTTAGCCTAGGGGAAATTCTCAGTGACTTAAAATTTCCTCTGGACGCTAAACAGCACCCAGATAGGTATACTGAGTTGTCCAAAAGTTTCCAAATTTTAATTCCCATACATGAGTTTTTGCTGATGTAGTGGTTTGGAGATTAGAAAAGAGAAATGCAAAAGTTTTCCTGCTGTAAGACTGTTGGTGTGAGGCTGGCCCTGGAGGCCTTGTTCATCTGGTTAGCACCTGATACCTAACAGAGGACCAAATGTCAAGACAGGGACAGGAAGGACAGGTAAACAGCAGGAGCACAGAAAACTCTGCTGGCCTCTGCAGGCTGGGTTAGATGGCTCCTCTCTGCCATCAGGTTTTCCCATAACAATGATAAGGGCTGAATGAAGCTCCTATATGGCTGTATTATCCACAGGAGTGTCCACTCACTGATGGCACAGGGCCAGATCATCCCATGGCTGATGGCCACCTCTCACACATAGTACAGACTTGGTAAACATATTACCCTGCAGGCACAGCCTTTGTAATTTGGAATGACTCCCTGTGGGAGATGAGATAAAGCTTCATGTCCGGCTCCCAGCCACCTCCTCAGGCTTACATAGGATGGTATTTTGTGCCTTCCTATCCAATCTTTGTCCAAATGATTTAACCAGTCAAAAGTCATGTTTTTCTGGATGACTTGCTGTCACCTCAAGTCGAGCACAGCTGAAACAGAGTGAATTCTTCTTTTTCCTCTAAACATTATGCTATAGTTTTATTTTCTTGATGAATTTTTTATAATTACCATTTTAGAATTTTTTAATATTTATTTATCTATTTATTTTGAGAGAGAGTGAGAGAGGGGTGGGTGAAGGGACAGAGAAAGAGAGAAAAAGAATCCCAAGCAGACTCTGCACTGCCAGCACAGACTTCAATGCAGGGCTTGAATTCATGAACTGCGAGATCATGACCTGAGCCTAAGTTAGACACTTAACCGACTGAGCCACCCACGTATCCCTCTTGATGATTTTTAACATTACCAAACAGAATGGTCCTGGGATGCTGAGGTGAAGTGCCCCCTTCAGCCCTGCTTTCTTCTGGGCCCCACCCTTAGACTGGTCCTAACTGGTCAATGCTATGTTCAGACTGGCCACAATCCAGACCCGTGCAAGTTGTGTGCTGTGCTCCTTGGTGCCATGCACTTTATAAGCTGTATGTTCAGAGGACAATAAATCTGATTTTAAAAGTTGATAGAATTTGAGCATGAGGAGTGGCTTTCAGGACTGTGTACATTTGAGGTTCCTAAAGTCAACTAGAAAGATATTTTTAAAAAATCCTTGTTTTACTCCTTCTTCAGGTTATTATATTGCTTTGCAGACAAGCTAGGGGGTTCAAAAACTTAACCCAACCACCTACTTTATCTATAGAGGACTGTCAGACCAAGGTTGCATAGTTGCCAAGTTAAATAGTAGATTCTGCAAGAGAGTCTAACTTTCTGATTTGTGAAGGATTAGTCACTATAGGTTCAGTACTTTCCAATTTACAGGATGCTTGCAATAAATGGGTATATTAAGAAGGTTACAATGGGATTCTTTCGGTTAGCTGAAGCTTTGAATAGCCTATGAGGGCCCTGGGAGGGAAAGACATTTCCAGCACTAGCCCCTCCATGCTGAATCATTACAGTGTTATCACTAGAGAATGCCCCTCTGAAGCTTTTCCAACCATGGACTCTGCCCTGGCATCAGCTTCAAGAAATCTGGGGAGAGGTATCCAAGTAAAGCCCTTCTCCTTTGTCAGAGGCACAGCCTTCCAAGAACTCCCTGCATGTAGAAAGCCTGAATAGTTACCTGCCACTTCACTTTAGATGATGGGAATATTTGGCATCCTTGTTCTGCATTCAGATTTGGGATGCTTCTAAAAGACTCTCATTTTTAACATCTTGTTAATCCTTATCCTGTGTGTTGCTTCACCCAGGATGACTTCTATTGGGAAAAGCATAAGCTGGTGGGGGTGAAGGATGACAGTGAAGAACTCCCATTCCTCACTGGACCTTGCACCTTCAGGAGAATGTCCTTACTGCTGACCTTTCTCCAAGGCCACAAATCCAACAGTATATTTTGTGTTTTTGCTAACATCTTCCTTTTATGCCAGTGTTTAAATTAAAGCCACTTTGACTTCAGGTCTCAGGGTCATCTCCAGAAGTCTCCATCCTTACAAAGGACATCCTTTTGTCCTTTACAAAGGGAGGGAAAATAGCAGCCACACCACGAACTTGCCTCTGCCTTCACCTCGGAAAATGTGAGGAAGTCCCTTTGCTGTTTCTCTGCTGTAATATCCATGCCATATCCTCAGTTTCTAAATGTAATACTTAATAGAAGCACTATGATCATTGATCTCTTTCTCAGTGGCAGGTTTCCAAACTTCAAGGCAACAGAGAATCATTTGTAAATCTTGTTTCATCATCAGACCTCTAGGTTACACCCAGACCTACATGATCAAGCTCTTGTGATTAGATGAGACACCACATTTTAGCAAGCTCCCCAGATGACCTGACTCAGGGCCTTCCTTGAGAAGCATTGCTGTATCATGAGCATGAACGTCCTTCTTCTTTTGAAATTTCCTTCAACTCTCCATTAGAGCTGCACCTCATTTTCTGTTCAACATTAATCTCTGCAACTAATTTTTCTCAACAACCAAAGTCAAAGAATAAGCTTTTAGGTGGCTTCACCTTCCAAACTGTGTAATTCTTTATTGAATCATGTTTGCCACTTCCTTATCTAAGAGAGATATTTTGAAGACTGCACTAATACTTATAAAGATTTGGAGCCTTGAATATGAAAAGTGCATTATGAAATATTGATAACCTGCCTGTTTCCACAAACCTTAACTGATTAGTCAGGACACTACCTCCTCAGTGTTCTAAATCATTATTATTTCTGAAGTTTTCCTTGCAATAATTATAAATGCAGATTAAATTTATAAGCAAAATTTGTGCAGTAATTCACTTCCATGTTCCCCAAACACCTCACCATAAAACAACAGGACTTAAAAATTTCTGGATGTGAAAGCTAACACATCTCCCTATGTCAGGCATAAATAGTCTCAAATCATCATGCAAAGAGATTAATTAGCTTCTTTTAAAATATTTTTTGTTTCTCCTCTCCTCCTTCTCCTTCATCTTCTCCTTCTCCTTCTTTTAAAGTAGGCTCCACACCCAATATGGGGCTGGAACTCATGACCCTGAGATCAAGAGTTGCATACTCTACCAACTGAGCCAGCTAGGCACTCCCAAATCTTCTCTTCTTATGCATAAAAAGTATCCTGAAGTGCCACTGTGCAGTAGAATGGAGTGCATTTTGCAGATAATGGACACAAAGGAAGTTAATTTGAAAAGAGGCAAAATATATTGTGCCACTGTTTGCAAAATGAACACAGATGCAACAGATTATAATGAAGTATTAAACAGTGAACATAGCACTATTCCATAATGCAACGTTTGGAAGTCCCAGGGTTAAAAACAGTAAAATGGGGTGCTTTGCAGAATTCCTCAGAGCTTCTGATACAGATTGTGTGCTTTGTGAACCTCTAAGTGGGGGAGGTATAGGTAGCATTGGCTGCCATTGTTGCCTACATTTAAATCTGCTAGATTTAGATTGCAACAAATAGAAAATTTGATAGCAGATAATGGGCAGGAAAGAATTGAGAAACAGATCTCCTCATGCCTGTGACTATTCACAAAGAAATGTGGTTACTGCCTAGACTATTCTTTTTATTTTTTTTAATTTACTTTTTTAATTTAAATTTTACTCAACATACAGTGCAATGTTGGTTTTAGGAGTAGAATTCAGTTATTCATCACTTACATGAAACACCCAGTGCTCATCATAACAAGTGCCATCACCCATCTAGCCCATCTCCTACCCACCTCCCTTTATCAACCCTCAGTTTGTTCTCTATGTTTTTTAAAATTTATTTTTAAGAGAAAATACAAGTTGGGGGTTATGAGAGAGAGGGGGGGACAGAGGATCTGAAGCAGTCTCTGCACTGCTAACAGCAGTGAGCCCAATGCAGGGCTCAAACTCATGAGCTGTGAGATCATGACCTGAACCAAAGTTGGGCACTCAAGCAACTAAGCCATCCAAGCACCCCTGTTCTCTATCTTTAGAGTTTCTTGTGATTTGTTTTTCTCTCTTTTCTCCTCATCCAATTTCCATATGCTTGTCTGTTTTGTTTGTTAAATTCCACATATGAGTGACATCATATGGTATTTGTCTTTTTCTGATTAACTTACTTTGCTTAACATAATGCATTGTAGATACATCCACATCATTGCAAATGGCAAGACTTCATTATTTTTTATGGCTTTTGATTTTACATATATATATATATATATATGTACATGTATATGTATATATAATCATATCATCTTTATCCTTTCATCAGTCAATGGACATTTGGGCTTTCTCTATAGTTTGGCTATGGTTGATAATACTGCTATAACTATTGTATTCCTTTTCTATAAAATGCATACTCAACCACTAAAGGAGATGGTAACGGCCATCAGATAAGGAAGGAAATACTTACATATGCTTTGAAATGTATTACAGCCACTTTCCCAAATTGTTGTCCCCAGAACACCTCTCCATAGATATTCCTTGGATAAAGGAATTTTGGGAAACTCTGCTTGTTCCTGATTCAAAGGCTTTCTATAACATAGCAAAAAGTTCTGTTTCCTCAAAATGCTTCATTGCCATCTGCCAGGAAAAAATGTCATAATCCTCCTTGCTTTTAGTGACTATATGGTGAGTGGTGCACTGGAGATGTTAAATGCAAACTTTCACAATTGCACATTGGGAAACTCAAGATTCATGTTGGAAAATCATAGCAGACACCCTTGGATCTGGGAAACCTTTCCATTACACACCCATTTCCATGCACATAGCCTCCCAAATCTATTCATCAATGATGAACCTACTTTTCTGTATATCACTTACAATGACTTGTGAAACATTAATATTTTATTGATCACACCTTCATTTGAAGCTCAGACCTCTAAGACTCCCAACCACTATGCCCTTAGGAGAATAACTGAGAGTCTTCAAACACCAAATATTGTTAAAACTAACAGCAAGGCAAAGGTAGCCCATGATATGACATATATGTTAGTTTTACTAAGTTAAGAAAGAAGGGATCTCACTGACAGGAAGGAAATATGAAGATCTTTATGAAGATTCACTTCAGGGAAGGCTGAGACAGGCAGCAGAAGTCACATGGATAAGAATGAGAGATGTGAAGAAATAGCCAGAGGGGACGTGTGTGGAGACGACAGGGAAGAGAACATGAAAAAGCACAAGGATCAGACCTTATGGGCACAGAAGTGAAAATGATTACAAGAAAAGAGGGTAAATTAAGCTGTTGGTAATAGCAGTGGTGAGATACTGCAGTAGAGGAAGAGGGAACTGACTACATTAATGTAGACAAAATGTCTACATTAACTAACCGAAAAAATCTACTACCACAACTCTCCATGTTAGGAGCAAATAGCACTGTATTTCTCTTTCATCCCCACATGCATAATGGGCTGTATTGGATGAACATGAGGGGGACTAAGTTTCCACTTTCCCTGGGAATGTGGCAGTAACTGAAAGTTCTTCCTTTTCAATAGCCTATGAAGGAGGCACATAGATTTAGAACTTAGTCCATGAATTGATTGATGTTCATGATGATGCTTTTATGACCATTAAAAGGTTAACTTTTTCCCTGTGCACTATTGTATATGATAATGTGTTGGGGGGTGGGGAACAGTAAAAATGCTTCAAACAAAAGTTATAAGAAAATCTATACCGACAAGTAAATTTTTTGATGACGTTCCATATAGAAGAATTATTCTATCAATATACAATATATTGATGCATTTTCCAACTGACCTTTCTAGTTATGTCTTAAGCTAAACGTTAAAATTAATTTTCATTCCTTGATAACTAAACTATCCAGACTTGGTGCAGATACCCCATACATGTGCATAGTGATATGGAGAAGGCTTGGTTGACAATCCTTGGTTGACAAGCCTTGGTTGACAATCTGCCACAGATAAATCATCATGGGGATTTCCCTGTCCTAGACCAACAAAAGATTTATGTATGAAACATGAATGTGTTCTGCCATGTATGAAAGCAATAAGGAGAAGAGCACACCATAGGCAAAGGGGATGTGACTTGCTTCTTGGGTCACTGGTCACAAGGCAGAAAGCACTGTGTCTCCTTCCCATTAGGAATGACACTGAGATATTGTCTCATCTCCTATATCCAATCTTGCGGCACCGAGGTAAGGGAGAGATCCCGGTCTGGGGAACATTCAGAGGCAGAAAACTTCTTTCTTGCTTCTGAATGGTAGATAGAAAAGGGCCAAAGGCAGATGAATAGAATATCTGTTGAGCAATTTCAGTATCCAGAAGTCAGCTTCCAGGCATCATAAGTTTTGGTGCACATGAGAAGGTATAAATTATCTACTCACTGGGTCTCATGACTCCTAATATTCCCCAGCCAGCCACACATTGACCATTTTCAGTTTCCTTTCCATCATTCCTGGGCTTTTCCCAGTAATTGATCTGGAAAGAAAATTCTAAGAAGTGGCTTAGCAACTTATGTAGTCCCATTAGCTCAGAAGTTCCATGAAACTCTGGATAAAATACTCCTAATTTTTTGTATAAAAATAATATTTAATGCTTTTAACTTAGAATTATATTGAAAAATACATTTAATGAATTATAAATAGCTCACTTCATAAACATTTAAAAATCAGACAACCTCCCAAATTATAAAGATGAAATTATAAGTCATCCACAACTCCACCATTCACAAATAAGCATTGTTATCAATAACTCACGTTCATGTATTGCAATCAAGTCTTCTTTTACATTTATTGTTTTTTTTTACAGATTATTCAATTACTATAGCTTTGTAGAACATTTAGAAAATCTGCAAAACAATAAAGAGGAAATAAAATCCCCATAACCCTATCACCCAGAGATAGTATTCTCAACAATTTGTTTATATTATTTTAGTCAGCCACTCATAAATACACACTCTATTTCCAAGTTTTATGAAATTAGAATTATATAATCCACTTTTTGTTATTAGCCTCTTTTAGTCATCAAAATATAAGATGTTTTCTTCTTTAGGAAACTTGGCTGTATCCAAGACTACAATTCATTTTGTATTTTATTACTTTCATAAAATACTCTTAATTTATTTCAGATTATCAGATAATGCTTCTAATGATAGTGACTGTATAGTGATTTTCATTATTTGTGACAATTTTTAGCAATCCTACTCTTTGCCCTAGTATCAACATATGCAACATAGCAGGTATAGACTACAGTCCAGAATGGGTATCATGAGGGGATGATAGAGCTTCCATAACTGGGAAAGGCAGTGGGTGGGCTGGGTGACAAAGGAATACTGAAAGTGATTCCTGGGGAGAGAGGTTTCCAACATCAGGTGAAACCAAATCCTATTTGAAGACATTAGGTAGGTTTTAAAGACAGATAAAGGCAATAATAATCCCCACCCCCACCCCACGCACTCAAAACAATTTCTTCAAACACATCTCTTGCCCTCTTGTGGCAGGGAAGGAGTCACCAAGGCTGCCACAGCAGGGGCCTTTTATCTTCTCACAAGCTATCTAGAAGTAGACATAGCATGACCCAATATGGGTTTTAGAAAGAAAATTTTGGTCATAGTGTGGCAAACAGTAGTACAGATTGTTAATTGCAGGAGATCAGTTAGGACTCAGCTAGGCAGAGTAAATGGGAAAGAAGGAAGGTCTGAGTGACATTTCAGATGTTGAATGAACAAAAACTGATAATTGACTAAATGCATATAGAGTTGTATAAAGAAAAGAACTGGATAGATGGTTGTATCATTCATTAATCAAGATAGGAAGGAAAATATTTTTATTTTGGAGATAGGTATGGTGAGATAATGCATTAAATTTCAGCCCCACAGGTTGTAGAACCATAGATTTGATCCAGGAGAGAGACTGGATCTGGAGATCCAGCTTTAGGAGCCACTGGTATGTGGATGGTGTCTGAAGCCAGTAGATGGATGAGACAATGAGGGAATTAGAGAAAAGTGCTGTTGGGGGGGGGGGGAGGTGGAATGGTTCCAGGAGGTGATACATAATAGGTTCCAGGAAGATCATGGAGACTTAGAAGAAAAGAATCCAAAAAGAATAATGCCAAAAATCTAAAGGAGATCAAGGAGAAGAAGATTAGCAGCTTCCAATATGCAAAGAGGCTATGAATAATAAAGATTGAATGTGCTTGTCTTGCTTGGCCTCAGAAAGGTCAGTGGAGATATATGTAACACCCGTTCTTATAGTTCCAATAGTTTCTGGAATGAGTGGATGTTGGAGAACTGAAATCAGTGAACATACTAAATCCTTCCTAGAATATTAAAGGAAGAAGAGAGCCAGAGTCTCAGAGGAAAAATGACTTTGTACATGATGGCATTTTTTAAAATAAAATAAAAATAAAAAGATATGCTAAAGATAAGAATGCAGACAGTAAAGACACACTAAGCTGAATTCATAATTGATGGACCAAGAGAGGGCTGAGAGGAAGTATAACAAATCAGTGATTTCCAGAGCATGGTAAGGCACTGCAATGTATCTTAGGTAAGTGGAGGAAATTCTACGAGATAGGACAGAGGGTGGTAAGGATAAGTCACGTAGATCTGTTTCAAAGTGAGAACATAGGGATATGATAAATAAAGGGAATACACAGCCTCAATTTTCTCTGTGATACACAAGGTGAGGATTTAATGTTTAAGTATGGATTGACTACCAGACTCACATGGCGAACAGGAAAGACCTTGGTTGATATTAATACCAATAAACCTATAGTGTCCAATCTATGTGGCATGGAATTAGCTACCTTAAATTGAGAGGCAATCAAACAGGAACTCTAAAACAAGACAAAGGACAATTATTTTCAGTTTAGCACGTCTTCTTATCTTTAATATTCTTTCATACGTTTAGTAAACACTTATTCTACATGTATTATTAGTTAATATTATACCAGTAGCTAGAAGCGCAGCTATATCTTTTCAAGTACACTTTCATAGAGGTTTCACAATATCATTAGTTTCATAAATATCACCTCTGCTGGTACATTCTCTTTTGCCAATGTTCCTAGTAATAAGGCAGTCAATATAAGTCAAGATAAGGCAGAGCAACCAGATTTTGTTAGAAGAAACCTCAAGAAGTGTTATTAAGTCTCATTTTAGCATCCAGTGCTTTGATTTATTTCTTTTGACACATCCTGAGCTCTCTCTTTATCTTCATTAAATTCATCATGCTCCTGGCCAGAGTGGCTGAAGTGTTTGTGAAGCACTAGCATGTGTAATGCTCATGATTTCACGTGGAGTCTCTGATTTGGAATTAGAATCTCAGCATATCCTTTTACAAAGAGTGTGGGGCCAGTGCCTTTCATGATAATGGAGCAGATACTCTACATTCTAGGATGAAAATTACTTGTAAAACAATATAGTTTGTTGAGGCGGGATTATCTTTCCTAGTAGGAACTAAAATATAGACAATGCTGGCCATGGCATCCCAGATCAAGTTAAAAGATATGGGTTTTTCAAGCAATGGTGGGACTGTGGATCTCTGCTCTGGAAACACTAAGGATTAAGGAGAAATGGACAATCATTGATGGGCAGTACCAGCTCACAGTAGACCCCAGTAGTAGATGGGGTGTATCTAAGCCAACTGTGTACTTAGTTTTCATAGCTGAATAATTGCTCTGAGTGCAAACCTGGCCTACTACCCTCAATTCCATAGTGACATTGGATGCTTTCTGGGGAGTGTGGGCGAGTTTACAGTGGTGGTGCCAATAGGGATTATTCCATTTCCTCTACCAGCAAGAAAAGATAATTTTCCTGAAATAAGTATAGCTCTCAATAGTCTTGGAACTTACCCAGTGGCCAGCCTCCCTGTGATGCTCTGTAGCTCTCCTTTGCCTGCTTGGCAATCACAAAGCAGGTGTGTATGCAAGCGACTTGGCTGAGTCCTGGTCCCAGGTAGTACCCATGAGTAGAGGACAGGATGTGAGGTAGGAGTGGTGGGGGATTCCAAATGGTACCTCCAAACTTACACAGAGCCCTGTGGGCCCAGAGAGATGGAGGCAGCTTCCACTTTCTGGTAAAGCTTACATACAACACCCCCCTTTGTAAAACTTTGCAGATCCTTTGATTACTTAGCATAATAATAATAATACTGATATGATGATGATGATGATGATGATGATGATGGTAAACAATCTAGTGTCACATGTGGCCACAGACAGTCCTTGGAGCTGGTAGAATAGCATGTAGGCCACATTCTGGTGGATGGGGCTGACAATATGTTGTTTGAAATCAGAAACTCTCGGGGCGCCTGGGTGGCTCAGTCGGTTGAGCAGCCGACTTCGGCTCAGGTCATGATCTCATGGTCCGTGAGTTCGAGCCCCGCGTCGGTCTCTGTGCTGACAGCTCAGAGCCTGGAGCCTGTTTCAGATTCTGTGTCTCCCTCTCTCTGACCCTCCCCCATTCTCTCTCTGTCTCAAGGATGAATAAATGTTAAAAAAAAAATTAAAAAAAAAAGAAATCAGAAACTCTCACTCAGCTTTCTGGTCGACTCAAGGCGAGAACACTACGCATTTCAGTTTCTCCTGTCATATCCTCATGCCTTTTCACAGCAGCAAGTTCCCTGCAAGTGGCAGCTTAGCCAATCTTGACTCCAAGACAACAAGCTGTGTGGAGAGGACCTACAACTTAAAGCCTTGGGAATAAGAATGAGAAAATCAGTCTCAAGTTGGGGTCCTAACTTGTCCTCTTCAGTTAGTTGTCTGCCACTCTCCCCCTCACTATCTTGTCTTCTATCACTGCCTTTTCCTATGGCCCCCTGCTACCTGCTGCCCTTGCAGAATCCAAGCAGGACCTGCAAAGACTCAGCATAGTATGGCTTATCTTAGCCAGAGCCTATGAATGGGATACTGTTGGCCTCACACCAAGGACACTCTCAACTGCTCCCCTGGTTAGGCTATCCCCTGCTGGATCCTCCCAGACTGGCATCCTCTGTGCCACCCTTCTGAACATATTCTGTGTCCAAATTCTCTGTCTTCTGCCACACATGCCCCTTACCTGGAGCATACAGACGCCGTGCTGAAGATGACAGTCCTTTTTCAGACTACACTGGGTCTCTTTCAGATGAGATCCTTCCATTGGAGGGTTAACTAAGTGTTTTGGTTTGAAAGATCTCCTGCAGGTTTGCAGGCCAAATAGTGGTGAGTAAAAGTTAATAAAAGCCAGTGAATAGTATGAAAAAGACTTTTTACTTAATTGTGGTTAAAGGGACTGGTGGTTTCTTCCCCACAACGTCTATAAATGGTTCACTGCAGACTGGTTTGGTGTTAGGAGGAGGAGGGGCTGTTTCACAGAATCCAATGCCCAGACCAACCACAAAATCTCCAAAAATGCAAAAATAAACTATAAGAATGTATATGTTGTTTATTTATATTTATATATATATATACACATACATATATGCGTATGTATATATACGTATACATATGCATATGTATATATATATGTATGTATATACATATATACATATGCATATATATATGTATGTGTGTGTACACACACACACACACACACAAATATTTTAAAATTCTTATTCCAGTTACTCATTTTTTCAGCGCACACAATTGAATGTGTGACTTGGGTCTGAAAGGCCTCCATGAAGCCTTCTGCAAGGTGGAGACAACATCTAAAATTTTTAGTGGAGGGAAGCCTGGGTGGCTCAGTTGGTTAAGCCTCCAATTCTTGATTTCAGCTCAAGTCATGATCTTACAGCTTTGTGACTCTGAGCCCTGCATTGGGCTCTGTGCTGGTAGCATGGAGACTGCTTGGGATTCTCTCTCTCCCACTCTATGCCCCTCCCCCACCCATGTTCTCTATCTCTCTCAAAATAAATAAACTTTAAAAATAAAATAAAATTTCTAGTGTAAGTAAAAAAGATCTTTGATCCTACTGGGCAAGGGGAAGATTTAAGTTAAGAAAGAAGAACATAAACCAAATTGGCCTTTCAGGTCCCAGGTTATAGGAAATGGGCTTCTGTCTTGCATGGAGGAAGCACAGAGGGTCATCTAATACTTGCATGCTTTCTGTGATGGTGTTGTGCTTTAGGAATGACACGCAGCCTGTGCCACACTGCTGAGGAGCCCATCCCACTAAAATCCCCCATAATTGCCAGCATAGCTCAGCATTCCTACTCATAAGGCATCCTTTTCACAAAGCTGCTGGGTCTATTCTATCTCAAATCAAGGAAGCATTGCATTTGAAGCATCTTCTTGCATGGTGTGTGGGTGGTCTCATGGAACAAACTACCCAGACAACAGCCAAAATATAAAGGTGCTTGGGAGTAGTTGTGTCCTACAAACTTCTACATAAATTGAATCTGATTCAATCAGGATTATTTATTGTAAATAATATAAAGAGTGATATAATATAGGCATAATATTGCTTTTTTTTTCTTTTAACCACTAGTAGATACTTTAATAACAAAAAGGCACTGGTCAGCTCTTACTAAGGTCAGAGACTTTCATGGTTTATCATTTCCTTCGTGTCTTTTACAAAGATAAACTAGAAAAAAAGTTTGCTATAAGGACAATGGTAACTCTTTAAAAATGCAAGTCCAAAACCTCAGTTTCTGTTTTTTTAATTCACTTTATTGAAATATAGTTGATGCACAAATAGCTGTACATAACTGAGGTATACAAATTGATGAATTTGGAGATAAGTATATATCTGTGAAACCATCACCACAATCTATGACATAAACATATCCATCACTTCCAAAAAGTACCTCCTTCCTTCTTTATATATATACTATTATTATTATTATTATTGTTATAAAAACATTTAACATAAGATCTACTCTCTTCACAAATGCTCAAGTGTATAATATGATATTAATTATAGACAATATGCTGTACAATACATGTCTAGGACCTATTCTTCTTGCATAACTGACTTTGTACCCTTTACTAAAACTTGCCCATTTTCCCCACCCCTGTCCCCTGCAACTATTGCTCTACTCTCTGCTTTTATGAATTTGACTTTTTTAGATTCCTCACATAAGTGATATCAGGTAGTATATGTCCTTTAGTGTCTGGCTTAGTTTACTTAACATAATATCTCCCAAGTTCATCCATTACATTGGAAATGACAGGATTTCCTTATTTTTAAAGACTGAATAATATTCCATAGTGGCTTTCTTTTTTTTTTTTTTCAATATATGAAGTTTATTGTCAAATTGGTTTCCATACAACACCCAGTGCTCATCCCAAAAGGTGCCCTCCTCAATACCCATCACCCACCCTCCCCTCCCTCCCACCCCCCATCAATCCTCAGTTTGTTCTCAGTTTTTAAGAGTCTCTTATGCTTTGGCTCTCTCCCAATCTAAGCTCTTTTTTTTTCCTTCCCCTCCCCCATGGTTTTCTGTTAAGTTTCTCAGGATCCACATAAGAGTGAAAACATATGGTATCTGTCTTACTCTGTATGGCTTATTTCACTTAGCATAACACTCTCCAGTTCCATCCACATTGCTACAAAGGGCCATATTTCATTCTTTCTCACTGCCACGTAGTACTCCATTGTGTATATAAACCACTATTTCTTTATCCATTCATCAGTTGATGGACATTTAGGCTCTTTCCATAATTTGCCTATTGTTGAGAGTGCTGCTATAAACATTGGGGTACAAGCGCCCCTATGCATCAGTACTCATGTATCCCTTGGGTAAATTCCTAGCAGTGCTATTGCTGGGTCATAGGGTAGGTCTATTTTTAATTTTCTGAGGAACCTCCACACTGCTTTCCAGAGTGGCTGCACCAATTTGCATTCCCACCAACAGTGCAAGAGGGTTCCCGTTTCTCCACATCCTCTCCAGCATCTATAGTCTCCTGATTTGTTCATTTAGGCCACTCTGACTGGCGTGAGGCAATATCTGAGTGTGGTTTTGATTTGTATTTCCCTGATAAGGAGCGACGTTGAGCATCTTTTCATGTGCCTGTTGGCCATCCAGATGTCTTCTTTAGATAAGTGTCTATCCATGTTTTCTGCCCATTTCTTCACTGGGTTATTTGTTTTTCAGGTGTGGAGTTTGGTGAGCTCTTTATAGATTTTGGAGACTAGCCCTTTGTCCAATATGTCATTTGCAAATATCTTTTCCCATTCCGTTGGTTGCCTTTTAGTTTTGTTGGTTGTTTCCTTTGCTGTGCAGAAGCTTTTTATCTTCATAAGGTCTCAGTAATTCATTTTTGCTTCTAATTCCCTTGCCTTTGGGGATGTGTCAAGTAAGAAATTGCTATGGCTGAGGCCTGCTTTCTCCTCTAAGGTTTTGATGGTTTCCTGTCTCACATTCAGGTCCTTTATCCATTTTGAGTTTATTTTTGTGAATGGTGTGAGAAAGTGGTCTAGTTTTAATCTTCTGCATGTTGCTGTCCAGTTCTCCCAGCACCATTTGTTAAAGAGACTGTCTTTTTTCCATTGGATGTTCTTTCCTGCTTTGTCAAAGATGAGTTGGCCATATGTTTGTGGGTCTAGTTCTGGGGTTTCTATTCTATTCCATTGGTCTACGTGTCTGTTTTTGTGCCAATACCATGCTGTCTTGAGGATGACAGCTTTGTAGTAGAGGCTAAAGTCTGGGATTGTGATGCCTCCTGCTTTGGTCTTCTTCTTCAAAATTACTTTGGCTATTCGGGACCTTTTGTGGTTCCATATGAATTTTAGGATTGCTTGTTCTAGTTTTGAGAAGAATGCTGGTGCAATTTTGATTGGGATTGCATTGAATGTGTAGATAGCTTTGGGTAATATTGACATTTTGACAGTATTTATTCTTCCAATCCATGAGCAGGGAATGTCTTTCCATTTCTTTATATTTTCTTCAATTTTCTTCATAAGCTTTCTACAGCTTTCTGCATACATATCTTTTACATCTTTGTTTAGATTTATCCCGAGGTATTTTATGCTTCTTGGTGCAATTGTGAATGGGATCAGTTTCTTTATTTGTCTTTCTGTTGCTTCATTCTTAGTGTATAAGACTGCAACTGATTTCTGTACATTGATTTTGTATCCTGCAACTTTGCTAAATTCATGTATCGGTTCTAGCAGACTTCTGGGGAAGTCTATCGGATTTTCCATATATAATATCATATCATCTGCAAAAAGCGAAACCTTAACTTCATCTTTGCCAATTTTGATGCCTTTGATTTCCTTTTGTTGTCTGATTGCTGATGCTAGCACTTCCAACACTACGTTAAACAACAGCGGTGAGAATGGACATCCGGTCGTGTTCCTGATCTCAGGGAAAAAGCTCTGAGTTTTTCCCCATTGAGGATAATGTTAGCTGTGGGCTTTTAATAAATGGCTTTTATGATGTTTAAGTATGTTCCTTCTATCCCGACTTTCTCAAGGGTTATTATTAAGAAAGGCTGCTGGATTTTGTCAAAGGCCTTTTCTGCATCGATTGACAGGATCATATGGTTCTTATGTTTTCTTTTATTAATGTGATGTATCACATTGATTGATTTGCAAATGTTGAACCAGCCCTGCATCCCAGGAATGAATCCCACTTGATCATGGTGAATAATTCTTTTTATATGCTGTTGAATTCGATTTGCTAGTATCTTATTGAGAATTTTTGCATCCATATTCATCAGGGATATTGGCCTGTAGTTCTCTTATTTTACTGGGTCTCTGTCTGGTTTAGGAATCAAAGTAATACTGGCTTCATAGGATGAGTCTGGAAGCTTTCCTTCCCTTTCTATTTTTTGGAATAGCTTGAGAAGGATAGGTATTATCTCTGCTTTAAATGTCAGGTAGAACTCCCCTGGGAAGCCATCTGGTCCTGGACTCTTATTTGTTGGGAGATTTTTGATGACTGATTCAATTTCTTTGCTGGTTATAGGTCTGTTCAACCTTTCTATTTCTTCCTGATTGAGTTTTGGAAGCGTGTGGGTGTTTAGGAATTTGTCCATTTCTTCCAGGTTGTCCAGTTTTTTGGCATATACTTTTTCATAGTATTCCCTGATAATTGCTTGTATCTCTGAGGGATTGGTTGTAATAATTCCATTTTCATTCCTTTAGGCTGTCTTTGCTGTTCTGCTTCTATTTCCTTTAGGTGTGCTGTTAGATTTTGTATTTGGAATTTTTCTTGTTTCTTGAGATAGGACTGGATTGCAATGTATTTTCCTCTCAGGACTGACTTTGCTGCGTCCCAAAGTGTTTGGATTGTTGTATTTTCATTTTCATTTGTTTCCATATATTTTTTAATTTCTTCTCTAATTGCCTGGTTGACCCATTCATTCTTTAGTAGTGTGTTCCTTAATCTCCATGCTTTTGGAGGTTTTCCAGACTTTTTCCTGTGGTTGACTTCAAGCTTCATTGCATTGTGGTCTGAAAGTATGCATGGTATGATTTCAATTCTTGTGTACTTATGAAGGGCTGTTTTGTGACCCAGTATGTGATCTATCTTGGAGAATGTTCCATGTGCACTCGAGAAGAAAGTATATTCTGTTGCTCTGGGATGCAGAGTTCTAAATATATCTGTCAAGTCCATCTGATTCAATGTATCATTCAGGGCCCTCGTTTCTTTATTGACCGTGCGTCTAGATGATCTGTCCATTTCTGTAAGCGGAGTGTTAAAGTCCCCTGCAATTACCACATTCTTATCAATAAGGTTGCTTATGTTTGTGAGTAATTGTTTTATACATTTGGGAGCTCCTGTATTCGGCGCATAGACACATATAATTGTTAGCTCTTCCTGATGGATAGACCCTGTGATTATTATATAATGCCCTTCTTCATCTCTTGTGACAGCCTTTAATTTAAAGTCTGGTTTGTCTGATATAAGTATGGCTACTCCAGCTTTCTTTTGACTTCCAGTTGCATGAT
Organism: Panthera uncia; assembly: GCF_023721935.1. Classification (NCBI taxonomy): domain Eukaryota; kingdom Metazoa; phylum Chordata; class Mammalia; order Carnivora; family Felidae; genus Panthera; species Panthera uncia. The sequence goes on along the minus strand of NW_026057578.1, from coordinate 52,096,004 downwards.
AAATAGTTCTCAATCTCAATCTGAAGGTGTCCTCAGGTCTAAAATGAGTCTCTTGTAGACAGCAAATAGATGGGTCTTGTTTTTTTTATCCATTCTGATACCCTATATTTTTGGGTTGGCACATTTAGTCCATTTACATTCAGTGCTATTATAGAAAGATATAGGTTTAGAGTCATTGTGATGTCCGTAGGTTTCATGCTTGTAGCGATGTCTCTGGTACTTTGTCTCACAGGATCCCCCTTAGGATCTCTTATAGGGCTGGTTTAGTGGTGACAAATTCCTTCAGTTTTTGTTTGTTTGGGAAGACCTTTATCTCTCCTTCTATTCTAAATGACAGACTTGCTGGATAAAGGATTCTCGGCTGCATATTTTTTTCTGTTCATCACATGGAAGATCTCCTGCCATTCCTTTCTGGCCTGCCAAGTTTCAGAAGAGAGATCAGTCACGAGTCTTATAGGTCTCCCTTTATATGTTAGAGCACGTTTATCTCTAGCTGCTTTCAGAATTTTCTCTTTATCCTTGTATTTTGCCAGTTTCACTATATGTCATGCAGAAGATCAATTCAAGTTACGTCTGAAGGGAGTTCTCTGTGCCTCTTGGATTTCAATGCCTTTTTCCATCTTCAGATCTGGGAAGTTCTCAGCTATTATTTCTTCAAGTACACCTTCAGCACCTTTCCCTCTCTCTTCCTCCTCTGGAATACCAATTATGTGTATATTATTTCTTCTTAGTGCATCACTTAGTTCTCTAATTTTCCGCTCATACTCCTGGATTTTTTTATCTCTCTTTTTCTCAGCTTCTTCCTTTTCCATAATTTTATCTTCTAGTTCACCTATTCTTTCCTCTGCCTCTTCAATCCGAGCTGTAGTTGTTTCCATTTATTTTGCAGTTCATTGATAGCATTTTTTAGCTCCTCCTGGCTGTTCATCAGTCCCTTGATCTCTGTAGCAAGAGATTCTCTGCTGTCCTTTATACTGTTTTCAAGCCCAGTGATTAATTTTATGACTATTATTCTAAATTCACTTTCTGCTATATTGTTTAAATCATTTTTGATCGGTTCATTAGCTGTTGTTATTTCCTGGACATTTTTCTGAGGGAATTCTTCCGTTTCATCATTTTGGATAGTCCCTGGAGTGGTGCGGGACTGCGGGGAACTTCCCCTGTGCTGTCTTGAATAACTTGCGTTGGTGGGCGGGGCTGCAGTCAGACCTGATGTCTGCCCCCAGCCCACCGCTGGGGCCACAGTCAGACTGGTGTGTGCCTTCTCTTCCCCTCTCCTAGGGGCGGGATTCACTGTGGGGTGACGTGGCACATCTGGGCTACTTGCACACTGCCAGGCTTGTGGTGCTGGAGATCTGGTGTATTAGCTGGGGTGGATCGGCAAGGTGCACAGGGGTGGGAGGGGCAGGTCAGCTTGCTTTTCCTTTGGAGATCCACTTCGGGAGGGGCCCTGCGGGCACCGGGAGGGAGTCAGACCCGCTGGAGTGATGGATCCGCAGAAGCACAGCCTTGGGTGTTTGTGTGGTGCAAGCAAGTTCCCTCGCAGGAACTGGTTCCCTTTGGGATTTTGGCTGGGGGATGGGCAAGGGAGATGGCACCGGCAAGCCTCTTTGTTCCCCACCAAGCTGAGCTCTGTCATCCCGGGGCTCAACAACTCTCCCTCCAGTTGTCCTCCAGCCCTCCCTTTCTCTGAGCAGAGCTGTTAGCTTATAACCTTCCAGATGTCAGGTCCTTCTTGCTGTCGGGGAACACACTCTGTCTGTCCCCTCCACTTTTGCAAGCCAGACTCAGGGGCTCCGCTTGGCTGGCGGGCTGCCCCTCCGCTCCGGCTCCCTCCCGCCAGTCCGTGTAGTGTATACCGCCTCTCCACCCTTCCTACCGTCTTCCATGGGCCTCTGGTCTGTGCTTGGCTCCAGAGACTCCATTCTGCTGGTCTTCTGGTGGTTTTCTGGGTTATTTATGCAGGTGTAGGTGGAATCTAAGTGATCAGCAGGACATGTGTTGAGTCCAGCATCCTCCTACGCCGCCATCTTCTCAACCCATATACCACACTTTCTTTCTCCATGTGTCTATGGATGGACACTTAGGTTGTTTCCATGTCTTAACTATTAATACTATGGACATGGATACAGGAGTGCAAATATCTCTTTAAAATCCTGACTTCAATTCTTTGGATACATATCCAGAAGTGAAATTGCTGGATAATGTGGTAGTTCTATTTTTAATTTTTTGAGAAAACTCCATACTGATTTCCACAGTGGCTACACCAGTTTTCATTCCCACCAACACTGCAGAAGGGTTCTTCTTTTTTTTTTCATTTTTTTTTACATTTATTTATTTTTGAGAAACAGAGCATGAGTGGGGGAGGAGCAGAGAGAGAGGGAGACACAGAATCTGAAGTAGGCTTCAGGCTCTGAGCTGTCAGCACAGAACCCAATGCAGAGCTCGAACCCATGAACTGTGAGATCATGATCTGAGCGGAAGTCAGATGCTTATCTGACTGAGCCACGCAGGTGCCCCGCACAAGGGTTCTTTTTATACCACATCCTCACCAACAGTAGTTTTTCTTTTCATTTATTTTAATAATAGACACACTAAAAGTTTTGAAATTATATATCATTGGTGTATTGATTTACATTTTCCTGATGATTACTGTTAAGCCCCTTTTCATAAGTCTGTTGGCTATTTGTATATATTCTTCAGGAAAATGTCTTTTTAGTTGCTTTGCCCATTTTTAATTGAGTTATTTATTTTTTTTCTATTGAATTGTAGGAATTCCTTATTTACATTGGATATTAACACTTTTTAAGATTGTCTTTTAATTATGTTGATGGTTTCTTTTGCTATGCAAAAGCTTTTTAGTTTGATGTCCTACTTGTCTATTTTTGCTTTTGTTGTCTTTGACTGTAGTGTCATATCCAAGAAAAAAAAAATCATTGCCAAAACCAATGTCAAGAAATTTTTTCCCTATATTTTCTTCGAAGAGTTTATGGTTCCAGGTCTTACATTTAAGTTTTAATTCATGTTGAGTTACACTTTGTGTATGATGTAAGGTAAGTGTCCAGTTTCATTCTTTTGCATGTGGCTATCCAATTTTTCCAGGGCCATTTATTGAAGAAACTATCATTTTCCCATTGTGTGATCTTGGCTTCCTTGTTGAAAGTCAGTTGACTGTATATGTGTAGGTTTATTTCTAGGTTCTCTATTCCAGTCTATTGGTTTGTGTACCTGTTTTTACACCATTTTGACTGTTTTGATTACTGTAGCTTTGTGATAATATTTTGAAATAAGTGTGATGGCTCTCACTTTGTTCCTTTTGCTCAAGATTGTTTTGGTTTATTTGGGGTCTTGTGAGTATTTGAGAGTATAACTTTCAGTGATAAAGGTAAATATATATACTAATACAAAATACTGCAGCAATGTAAAAGTTGTGCATAAATGACTTTTAACCCTAGAATAAAAGTTAAAAGACAGAAGTATTAAGAATAACTATAACCCACAGAAATCTTTTAGGGATACACATACACAATATTAAAAAAGTAAATTATGATATGGACAACATAAAATTTGCATGTTGGGTAAGTAAAAGTTTAGTTTGAAGTTTCATTGAAGTTAAGCTCCTAATAGCTTAAAATAGGCTTTTACAACAATAATGTTGTATGTAAACTCCATAGAGACTACAAAGGTAAAACCTATAGTAGACACAAGAAAGATAAAGAGGAAATAACCAAAATATATCACTACAAAAAATCAAGTCACAGAAGTAATTAAGAAAGGAAAAGCACAGAAAAAGAACTAGAAACTAGAAAACAATGAACAAAAATGGCAAGAGTAAGTCCTCATCTATTAATTACTTTAAATGTAAATGGGTTAAACTCACTAATGAAAATATATAGAAAAGCTGATAAATAAGAAATAAGATCCAACTATATGTTTTCCACAAAAGACTCATTTTAGATTTGAGGACATACATGGTCTGAAAGTGACAGAATGAAAAAAGATATTTTGTGCAAATGAAAACAAAGAGAGCAGAGTTGACTATACTTATATCCAATAAAATAGACTTTAAATAAAAAACTGTCACAAGAGACAAAGGTCTTTACATAATGATAAAAGGATCAATTTCAAAGAAAAATATAACAATCACAAACACATATGCACCCAATATCAGAGTATTTAAATATATGAAGTAACCATTGACAGATCTGAAAGAAGAAATAGGTAATAATTCAATAATAGTAAGAGGTTTAAATAGCCTACTTTAAATAATTAATAGATCATCCAGACATGAATCACTAAGGATACAGTAGACTTAAACAATACTAGAGGCCATATGACCTAACAAACATATAGAATGTTCCACCCAAGAGCAGCAGGGTACACATTCTTCTCAAGTACATATGGAACACTCTCTAGGTACATCACATGCTAGGCCACAAAACAAGTCTTAACACCGTTAAGCACATTGAAATGATCCCACGTATCTTTTCTGACCACAGTGAAATGAAACTAGAAACAAAAAATCAGAAACAAAAGGAAAATGAGAGAACTCACAAATATATGAAAATTAAACAATATGCTCTTGAATAATCATTGAGTCAAAAAGAAATCAAAAGGGAATTAGAAAATATCTTGAAATGAATAAAAATGAAACACAACACACCAAGCTTATGTGATGCAGCCAACACAGTACTAGGAGGGAAATTCATAGTGATAAATGCCCATATTAAAAAAGAAGAAAGATCTCAAATAAATAATCTCAATTTATACCTTGAAGACAGAGAAAAAGAACTAAGCTGGAAGCTAGTGGAAGAAAGTTTGTTTAAAAAATTAGAGCAAAAATAAACAGAGAATAGAACCATGTAGAAAAAATGACAAAAATGGAGTTGATTTTTTCAAAAGATAAAATCATCAAAGCCTTAGCTATACTAGCAAAGAAAACAAGACTCAAATAAATAAAATCAGAAATGAAAGAGGAAACATGAGAACTGATGTCTCAAAAATTTTTTAAAAAATCATAAAGAACTACTATGAGCAATTACACAATAACAGATTGGACAACTTAGTAAAAATCAGATATGTTCCTAGAAACATGCAACCCAACAAGGTAGAAAAGAGGAAAAATACAAAATTTAATCTTTTTCAGAGCCATTGACACAATTGATAAGTTATTCCAAGGATATTATATCTTCTAAGATTTTAAGAAATGTTTCTCAGACAAATGCATCCTAATATATACAATATATATGATAAATATATATTATATAATTATTATATATAATAATATATATTATATATATAAATTCACTTTGGAGTGTTTTTAGTCCCACATTAAGGCTGTTTCATTTCTAGAAGAGTTCTGTCACTCTCAATAAATTACAGGGTCCTCCAAAGAGAGTTAAAGGAAAGAGCTCTTACAGTATTGCATCCTAATTTGATAAAAATTAACCGGAGTTTTCCATTGCAGAGCACGTTCAAGGTCAAGCTGTTGTTAATGTGTTTTAAAATGTTGTCTATTCATGTGCTGCTAAAACATTAGTCTGAGTGACTGTGATCCTTGAGGATATACATGTCCGTTGACCATGGCTAGCTGGATTCCTCTTCTCTGAACACAGGCCTGAGTCAGTTCCATTGGTCTGCTAATGAGGACTGCTGTGACCAGTCCTATGGACACACAGACTCCCTTCTCTCCAATAGTAATTGCAACAAAAATCTGGTTGAGAGGTGTTTGGGAGAGAGAAAATAGGGGAAGAATGTCACTGGAATGACAACAGGAGGGATGTAAATGAAAGGAACAGTAAAATGCTGCTTTCTGGGGCAGGCTCCCCTGGCTTTCCCTCCCTGAACTGGTTGATGTGATCTTGGGAAGCTGACTCCTGGTTGTAGCCTCTGAATTTAAAATCCTGCTGTGTCCCACATTGCTGAGAGAAAAAAAAACAGCACAGGCTCACAAGCACGCTCTCCTGGAATAGGACCTGCTGGTGCTTTTTCTTCCTGAGCAGATGCTAAGCTGGGACAAGGTGTTGCTCCTAACGCAGCATATGTGCTTGATGGAAAGAATGTGCTTTTCTATTTTAAATTTAAGTTGAGGTCTCTGAGTAATGTACAGGCTCACCTTGGCCTCTGTGCCCACGCACAGTATACAAAATTGACACTTTCTGCCTCAGGCACAGTAACCTCAAATGCTAAAATTGCCTTGAATGACTAAAAATAAATATATTCCCTAAAACAGGAGCACAGGAAGTGTGCATGTGCATGTGCATGTGCAGTTTGCCCTTGAAGATCTTGTGGGAGGACGTTAGGGGATTTTATAGATTGATTTGGAAGATGACAGAGACTTTCTCACTAATGTCTGTAACAACAGCATGCCTGTGTCAAAGTTAGTGATTGGGAGGAAAAAATTAGGAAACTGGAATCTTACAAATTGTTAAGTTGAACCATAAGAAATTACCATTTCTGTAGGTCAAAAACAGTCACATATTGGCAATTTTGCACATCTCAACCCAGTTGACAAATTATGTAGGTTACAGTCTGCAGTGATCTAGGTTGGATCTAAATTTAGGGAATTCTCAGTTAAGCCCCGAGCTGTGAAGTGGTGACAAGCAATGAAACAAAGGGCCTCCAGCTAGCTCAACAGTTTTTGTTTCAGGAACTGTGACAGATAAGAGAAAACTCACTGAAGCCCTAGAGATGTGCTTGTCAGGGAATTCTTTTTACAAGGGTCGTGTAAAGTCATTAGAACCACAGCTATTTGCAGATGAAGGATTTGCCTTCAATCTTGAAAAAACATCGAATTCTGCATCAGAGTTGGTGCCAATCTGGGAAGTGGGAAGGTTCAAGTGTAAGCGCGGTGGCATCGTCACGGCGCTGAGGATGGTGTCATTTCTCTTCATCAGCCTCGCACACCCCAGGGGGAACTCTGCTTTGTAGGCGGTGCCCGGTGCATTTTGCATGCTGCATTGGAGAAGATAAACAGATCAGCCTCCCAAAGGCATGCCTGCACTGCTGTGTACTGAGACTACCCATTAAATCGCCTTCTGCAACAGGATCCTATTTGACTCATTATAAACTCATACTATGCCGGGCTCGCAGTACTTCCATGCTATTTAGTCAGCGCTTTTTCCCCTCGGCTACCTTACCTCCGCGCCACATTTGGCTGCAGCCGGACTACAATTCTCTACTGCGTCTGACAATTTTTTTTTCTTTTTGTTTTTATTTTTTTTATTAAAAAAATGTTTTAATATTTATTATTTGAGAGAGACAAAGAGCAAACAGGGGAGGGGCAGAGAGAGAGGGAGACACAGAATCTAAAATAGGCTCCAGGCTCTGAGCTGCCAGCACAAAGCCCAATATGGGGCTTGAACCCACATACCACAAGATCATGACCTGAGGTGAAGTCAGCAGCTTAACCCACGGAGCCATCCAGGTGTCCCTTGGTTTTGCTTTTAAATAGAAAGCAGCCTCAGTAGCTATGAAATACGCTTTTAGACCTATTCTTGCATATGTAATGGGTTGTAAGTTACTATATATATATATATATATATATAATGAAATGGTAATTGACTTCAAAAATCTTAGAAAATATTTACTAAACATCAGTATACAGGAAGTAATAAGCATTTTGAAGTTTTCCTTTGGCATCCCTTTTGTCTTTTGGAACTGAAGGAAGTGGAGACAGCTATCTACAGAAGTCAAGAGCCAGGCTGCACATCTTGCCTCAGCCAACTGCACGGTGCTAAAGCATTTCGTTGGTCCAAGCCTCGGTTTTCTCTGAGGTAAAGGGGGAATAATTCATACCTGCATTAAGAAGCTGTTGGAAGTATTAACTAACAGAATCCAAAACAGACCCAAAACAAAACCCAACACTCAATGTTAGTTATCATTGTCATCATTATGATTATTGCTACCATTAATCCTGATCCCCAAAGAGTTCCTCTGTAAAGTTCACGTCATCTCTTGCTTTGTAAACACTGCTAAGTGATTCCCATTCTCAATCCAGTGTCTTTCAGAAGTAGATAACTAGAGACTTACTATGATTTATTACCACTAGTGTCTGTTTTGCAGGTAGCAACAACGCACAAGGACTGAACAAAATACCTCACTGTTTCCGGAACCTATCAAACACACACACACTTTAAAACTATGGAATGTTTAATCCTATCAGTCTCTCCATCAAGCAGTACATAATCTTGGAGTTTGGTCCCTCTTATTTTAAATTATTAATGATAGAAGATTCTGCTAAGAATGTGAATTCATTATCTTGTGGCTTTTTTGTTCAGGATAGTGTTCAGGAGTTCCTTGTGAGAACTCACAATGATAAAATCCTGTCATCGTAAGAGTAGAAACAGAAACAGAGATAAATAACTCTCCTTGGTAGTAGTCTCCACATGGATGGCAAAAACACCAGTTACTTCTGTAAAAGCCAGTAATACTTCTTAGGATCTAGCAGAGGGGAAGAGGGATAAAGAAAAAAAAAAAAAGCTTCTGGATCTGATAGTTAGAGAGTCAACTATACTGGTGGGGCCAGATTCTAATGGCAGTGCATCCAGCCTCCATTATCATTTAATGGCAAACACTAGCTGGTGTTCAACACTCAAGTAAAGCAAAATAACATGGCTCTTCAATTCAGCACTTTTTTTTTTAATTGCTACAGGGCTTGTGTGGAATGAGCTGCTAAGTCCTTCTCCTTCCCTTGCTATTTTTCCTCTGGCATCCCAGCCTCTCTATGAGCTTGGAATGTGTGCTTTGCTTTTTTAGTGTCATTTTGAAGCCTGATCCATGCAGCCTCTCTCATTTCTGGTTACCTCTGGGTCTGTTTTGACCAGCTCATCCTGTAAGTATCAATGGGATGGTGGGGGCTAAGGGTGTCTAAAACTTAAACTGCTTTTGAGAGCCGTGCCTCATCTGCTTCATTGAGTTTGAATTATTTGGGCAGAATACTCTTCTGCATTTTCTCCACTCAGCATGAAGTGTTGGAATTTCACCTCTCACATTTTTCAGCCCTAATTCTGTTATATATTTTCTGACAATTATAATGCTTATCATCCATTGATTTTTGACAAGGTGACTCTTATATCATTCCCCCTGGAGAGCTGCATGGTCCCAATTTTAGAAATCCTTGGAGTAAAGGCTATTTCAGTAACTTGTTCAAAAAACTGAGAAGTTTTATTATTAAGAAATAATTTCTCCCCTTTGATCTTGGCCGCAGCAACTTCTTACCCAACACGTCTCTGGAGGCAAGGGAAACAAAAGCAAAAATGAACTACTGGGACCTCATCAAAATAAAAAGCTTCTGCACAGCAAAGGAAACAATCAGCAAAACTAAAAGCAACCAACAGAATGGGAGAAGATATTTGCAAATGACATATCAGATAAAGGGTTAGCATCCAAAATCTATAAAGAACTTATCAAACTCAACACCCAAAAAACAAATAATCCAGTGAATAGATGGGCAAAAGACATGAATAGACACTTCTTCAAAGAAGACATCCAGATGGCCAACTGACACATGAAAAAATGCTCAACATCACTCATCATCAGGAAAATACAAATCAAAACCACAATGAGATACCACCTCACACCTGTCAGAATGGCTAACATGAACAATTCAGGCAACAACAGATGATAGGGAGGATGTGGAGGTAGAGGATCTCGTTTGCATTGTTGGTGGGAATGCAAGCTGGTGCAGCCACTCTGGAAAACAGTATGGAGGTTCCCCAAAAAACTAAAAATAGAACTACCCCACGACCCAGCAATTGCACTACTAGGCATTTATCCATGGGATACAGGTATGCTGTTTCAAAGGGACACATGCACCCCCATATTTATAGCAGCACTATCAACAATAGCCAGAGTATGGAGAGAGCCCAAATGTCCACTGACAAATGAATGGATAAAGAGGATGTGAAGTATATATATATATATATATATATATAGTATATATACACATATATACACATATATACATACAATACAATGGAGTATTACTCAGCAATCAAAAAGAATGAAATCTTGACATTTGCAACTACGTGGATAGAACTGGAGGGTATTATGCTAAGCGAAATTAGTCAGAGAAAACAAAAATCATATGACTTCACTCATATGAGGACTTTAAGAGACAAAACAGATGAACATAAGGGAAGGGAAACAAAAATAATATAAAAACAGGGAGGGGGACAAAACAGTAGAGACTCATAAATATGGAGAACAAACTGGGTTACTGGAGGGGTTGTGGGAGGGGGAATGGGCTAAATGGGTAAGGGGCACTAAGGAATCTACTCCTGAAATCATTGTTACACTCTGTGCTAATTTTGATACAAATTTCAAAAAAATAAAAATAAATTAAAAAAAAAGAAATAATTTCTTCTCCAGCCTGAGTCCTGGGAACTTGAAATGCTATTATCTTTCCTCTACAACAGGGCTTATCCTGCATGTTTTAAATATATTAATTCAGGGCACCTGGGTGGCTCAGTCAGTTGAGCTTCCAACTCTTGGTTTCTGCTCAGATCATGGTCTCACAGTTTGCAACTTTGAGCCCTGTGTTGGTCTCTGTGCTGATAGCACTGAGCCTGCTTGAAATTCTTTCTCTCCCTGTCCCTCTGCCTTCTGCCCCCCTCACATTTTCTTTCTCTCTCTCTCAAAATACATAAATAAACTTAAATAAATTAAATGAATATGTTAATTCATTCACCAAATATTTATTGAATGACTAACATGCACATACAAAATTAAGTCCTAGAATTCAGCTTTAGTCTATTTCCTTTTTCTTTTTAAATGTCAATATCTTATTTGGGGTTGCCAGAGTTAGCAAATAAAAATACCAAGATATCCAGTTAACTTTGATTTTCAAATAAACAACAAATAAAAGTTAAATGGAAGTGTGTTACATGCAATATTTGGGACATATTGATTGTAAACAATTTTCTAAAATGCAAATTTAATTGGGCAGTCTGCGTTTTATCTGAATATCTTAATATTCAGTGCAAAATGCTAAGACTTTCCAGTATAAATTCTAATCAAATTCTCAATCAGAGAATAACTTTTCATTTGAACCTCATTCACCTTCCCACTAACCTAGAGTTAAAATTGTTTCCTTGCTGGTCCTTTAATTATCTTTCTTTGAAATTCAAACATAACAGATACATTTTCACACCAATTATTCTACCAATGTGAGCCAGCAGAGAAAAGCCAAATTTGTACTGTTCATTTAAAATATGTCCTGTCCTTGAGTACCTGCCTTCAATTCCTGTTTGTTTCAGATTTGACCTTTCTCTGGTTGTGTGTGGTAATAGCAAAAGTATGTAATAGTGAAAAATGAGTAGAGAAGAATCATAAGCTGGAAGCAAGACAGATTTGTACAGTACTTTCATCCATCCATCACTAATATTCCATTAGCCTTGCCGATAGCCTGGGTATGGTGAGCTCAGGCTCAAGGTGAGTTACCAGTGTCCGCGGGAAAAATGCAAAGTAGACCAAACCAGCTCATTTAAGCACTTCAGAAATATTAAATTAACTAAAACAATAAACTGCAAAAACATGGTGGTAAGCTTTTCCTCTTCGATTTATAATACTTAGTTTTAGAGACATGGAATTAAATTCTCATTCAACAATACTTGAGATCATTTGCTGTGATAGCTTCCTCATTAAATTAAAATTAAAAGATTTCAAAATTATAATAAAAATGAAAAAAAAAGCTTATGGTTTTATTTTCTAGTACTTGCTTTGCTCTTTTAATTAAGCACAGAGATGTGCTAGATAGGACAGACACGTCTAAGTGCCTTTTTTAAAGCTACATTCACAGCAGAGTACCTTTCAGAGGCTGTTTGTCTGGATGAACACCTTAAAATGGAGAAGATGGTTCTAGATCTTGGACACAATATCTTTTTAACAAATAATTTATTTATTTTTGATAGAGCACAAGTGGGAGAGGGGTAAGGAGGGGGGACAGAGGATATGAGCAGGCTCTGTGCTGACAGGCTGACAGCAGTGAGCTTGATGTGGGGCTGGAACTCATGAACCATGAGATCATGACCTGAGTTGAAGTTGCTCAATGTACTGAGCTGCCCACTCATCTGAGTGCCCCAGATGTGATAAAATTTGAAGGGTGAGTCAATGTAGAAGAACTGTTAGAAAAATTGCTCCTTTCACAATCATGGGCAAGCAATTATCCTGCTGACTGTCCTATTAAAACAATAACTTTAGGGGTGCCTGGGTGGCTCAGTCAGTTAAATATCCAACTTCGGCTCAGGTCAAGATCTCAATATCCATGAGTTCGAGTGCCATGTTGGGCTCTGTGCTGTCAGTTCAGAGCCTAGAGCCTGCATCAGATTCTGTGTCTCCCTCTCTCTCTCCCCTCCCCAACTCATGCTCTGTCTCTGTCTCTCAAAAAATGAATAAACATTAAAAAAATTTTTAAAACAATAACTTTATCCAATATATTTCATAATTTAGTGAAAAATTTTCCCTGAAAAAGAAACTCTGTTGCTCAGACTGAAGATTCTAACTTCTGAGAAAATATGTAGCTGTCTCCCTACTGCTAAGACAGTAACAAATAAGGGATTGGTGGACACTAAACTCTACATTTTTTTTCAGTGTTAATGCTTAACACTGCATCAGCATTCCAGCGGGTCTTAAGGGTTAGCTTGCTTCAAGTTAGCACACTCCTCACTGGCTGACTTAAGCCAGTCATCTATAATAGAACTAATTTACACTCTGAGATTTGCAGACCCCTGGCCTTAGGGAATAAGGGACTAGAACGTTCCCAGACCACAGAGGCCAGCAAATCTGTTTGAAGTCTTCTTAACTTTCTGATTGGGCTACAAATCTTTTAGCAAAATGTCTTTCTTTTTAAGGTCACCCAAATGACGTTACTAACCTCTCCCTTTGTGCACCTGTAGACCTTGCCCTCCTCTTAGAAATAACAGAGTACTCTTGCACAACCCCTGGGTACCAAGGAACCAGACCTTCTTGCACACCCCACTCTCTGCCTCTCCACCACTGGAAATCAAGGAACTAGAACTTCTTGCACAATCTCCAAACACTGAGATAACTCTGTAGCTGGCATCATCAAGAAATGTCACAGACTACTGCACTCCCTTAACTGATTAAAACCCTTTAAAAATCTCTCAGCCAGGCAGAAAACTTGAAGTTGTTTTTGGACAAGAGTCCACCTTCTCCCCAGGTGGCCAGCCGCCTGAATAAAGCTCATATTCCTTTCCAATCCAAACTTGTCTCTTGAGTACTGCCCTTTCAAGTGACAGGTAGCCAGTCTTGGGTTTCAGTAACAATACCATGCCTTAATCACTTCAAGATGGATTCTTATCAAGGGGACTGGATTCTGTGACCTAATTTGAGTATCAGTCTCAGTGTTTAACAGTTTTTCCTATTGGATATGTCTGAAATATTTCTAAATATTATACATTTTTCTGTGGCCCAATTCAACTTAATTCAACATAATTGCATGCTTGGTGGTGAGGGGTGAGGGTGGGCAGCACTATACAAGGTGTTGTGAGGAAGGAATGAGTCTGTAACAGGGCTAAGCTGACAGCACCTGCATGTAAGAAGGTGTGCAAAGCTCACATGAGTGACGGTAATTAAATTACGCCATGCTCTGGGGTAGCAGGTAGAAGGATGGGAGTTACATCCCGTAAGCAACTATTATAGAATATTTTTGCATGTATTCTCAGGTAATCATTAAAGGATGGCCCTCACTAAGTCAGAGAGCACATTGGGAGAGTGTTCCAGGAGAAAAGACCAGATGGTAGGGCTGGAGAACCCATGGGTGACCATGCCCCATGGTAAGCAAATGATAAACTCCTGTAATAAACTCTTCAAAGGTGGGGACCATATCTTATTCTTCTTTAGCCCAAAGCCTGACAGAGTAGTCATCTATCATGAGCTTTTCAGTAGGAATGAATGATACTACCAGAGGCCCTATCCCTGCCAAGAAGAATAAAATTCTACTAAAATGGGGCTAAAGCTTTGGAGGTTTCAAGATTCATTCCTTTCTAAAATGAAAGAAGGTCCCTCTCGTGATCCTTATCAGCTGTTTATCTTTGGTTGGGGATTATTGCCTGCTTTCATCTCACTGTAGTAGCAGGGAGCAAGAAAGGGTGCACTGTGGTTTGGTGATATATTGAGAAACCACCCTCTTCCTCCTGGGTGTCTCCTTTACTTTTACACAGAACTCTTCCACTTCTGGCACTTCTGGTCACCAAATGTGTGGGATGGTTTTCCCACAATAAACAATTTTGCACCAGTGCAGAGTCCTATGGTTTAACTAAATTTGATTCAATTCTTACACTATATGGAGGCAGCATCAGATCCCACAGGATAAGGGCTCAGTCCCACAAGACTGCTACCCTCCATCTCCTGCAGATGTCAATGGCAAGTCCAGTTGTCACCTGGCCTTATGAGAAAATCAGCCATGAATAAGAAGTTCACATGACCCTGCCCTTGGGTTTGATTAATTTGTGAGAGTGGTTCATAGAAGTCAGGGAAACACATTGACCCATTTCATTAAAAGATATGATAAAGAGTACAGATGAACACCCAGATAAAGGGATATATAAGGTGAAGTGTGGGAGGGACCCAAGAACAGGAGCTTCTGTCCTCGTGAATTTGGGATATATCACCTTCCTGGAACAAAACTCTGTTTACCAAACTGGAAGTTTTCTAAACCCCATACTTTTGGGATTTTTATGAAAGCTTCATCACATTATTCGTTGTGATAATTGACTGAATAGTCAATTATTCATTATGTTTCCAGTCCTTCTCACTTCTGAAGAAAACAGGGGATGGAGTGGGACTGAGGATCCCAAGATTCTAATTATGGCTTGGTCTTTTCAGGGACCAGCCACCATCCAGGAATTATCCAGAAGCTCACCTAGAGTGGCTTCATTAGAACAAAAGAGTCTCATCAGCCAGGAAATTACAAGGGTTTTAGGAGGCTTGTGTTAGGAATGAGTGTCAGAGACAAAATATTAGAAAACAAGATATCCTTAGTGCTCTTATCAATTAGAAAATCACAAGGATTTAGGTGCACTTGTGTGGCTCAGTAGGGTAAGCATCTGACTTCAGCTCAGGTCATGGTTTTACTGCTTGTGATTTCAAGCTCCTCATCGGGCTCTGTGTTGACAGGTTGGAGCCTGGAACCTGCTTCAGATTTTGTCTCTGTATCTCTGCCCTTCCTCTGCTCACATTCTCTCTCTCTCTCTCTCTCTCTCTCTCCCCTCTCTCTCTCTCTCTTTCTCTCTCTCTCTCTCTCTCTCTCTCTCATTCTCAAATGTAAAATAAAACATAAAAGATTTTTTTAAAAGAAAATCACAAGAGTTTCAGGAAATCTGTGACAAGAACCGGGGGCAGACACCAATTTATGTTTTTTTTTTTTTTTTTTGAGAGAGAAAGAGCATGAGTGGGTGAGAAGGGCAGAGAGAGAGAGAGAGAGAGAGAGAGAGAGAGAGAATCTTAAGCAAGCCCCACACTCATCTCAGGGTCCAATGCAGGGCTCGATCCTACGACCCTGGGATCATGACCTGAGCTGTAATCAATAGTCGGAAGCTTAACCAACTGAACAACCCAGGTGCCCACAATTTATGTTTTCTATTATCTCACAAGTGCTTTGCTATGTTATTCTCTTCTATTTATAAAAATGCTGCAATATAGGGGTGCCTGGGTGCCTCAGGTATTAAGCATCTGACTCTTGATATTGGCTCAGGTCACAATCTCATTATTCATGAGATCGAGCCCTGCATGGGGCTCTGCTCTGTGAGCACAGAGCCTGCCTGAGATTCTCTCTATCCTTCTCTCTTCCCCTCCCCTATTTGTGAGCTCTCTCTCTCTCAAAATAAAGAAGTAAACATCTAAAAATGTTGCATTATGATAATTTTAAGAAATCAAAAAGATTGATGCAAAAAATTCAAGCATTTAAAAAATGAGCATTACCAAATCAAGAATAAATAGCCCAGAGATATTAAATAAGTGTGCATAACTCAAGAGCTAATAAGTGATACATAGAAGCAGTGATCATAAGGAGGTTTTGATAGCTCTTACGCTTCTCACTTCAAGTTGCTTAACACATGGATGCACTGGGGAAAGGTCTGGGTGAATGAGAATCCAGCCACCAGCTGAATGGAACTGTTGGGTTGGTGAGATTAGTGCAAGGGAGAATGGTGAGTGATCTAACCCAGGATCTGGCACATCAGTGGGCTCTTGATACCCATGTTTTGGCTGAATTAATGGCTTGTCAAAGCAGAGAAACTACTAGGGAGGTTTAAAAGGCAAGTTTGGGGCACCTGGATGGCTCAGCTGGTTAAACATTCTACTTCGGCTCAGATAACGATCTCATGGTTTGTGACTTCAAGCACCAGGTTGGGCTGTAGGCTGACAGCTCAGAGGCTGGAGCCTGCTTTGGATTCTGTGTCTTCCTCTCTCTCTGCCCCTCCCCTACTCTCTCTCTCTCTTTTTCTCTCTCTCTATCAAAAATAAACATTAAAAAAAAAAAAAGGCAAGCTCAGCCTCTCTTCCTTTTACTTAAGGCTGGTGCTACTTGGTCTTCAAGTCGCACAAGTAAAGCAAATAAATTTCACCAAAGAAGGAAAATATCCTATAGATTCTTTAGGTCTCCATATGTTTCTGATGAGATGCTAATCTCATACTTAACCAGTTCTCTTATTTTGCACTATGTACTTCACTTCTAAACTTTTGTTACATGTTACATGGAGTATAAAACAGCAGAAACTGTTGTTAGGGTCCACTATAATAATGTATGTGATAGTGTTTTCTAATATAAAGTGTTCAATACAGAAATGTAGAGTGTTATTATTTATAATAAATAGTGTATCTGAACTAAATGAGACCAAAATCAGAAAGCATGTCACCATATTGGTAGCTTTCTTCCCAAGGGAACAGCTCAGCTTCAAGTGTCCTCTAGATGACCAATTTACTTTGAAGATGAATAAGAGATTTTCATGCAGAAAATGACTCCTATCCTAGATACTGACAATACATATTCAGTAATACTGAGGTATCTGAGTAGTGAAGGCAAAAAATTGTATTCAAGCTTTTCCCTTTACCAAACCATCAGAACACCACTGACTTGAAACTAACATTTCCACAAGGTTCAAGGGTTTTAATACATTTGATTTTGGGATTTGTTTTTTCATCTGTACCTTAGAAATTGCTAATCGCATTTCTTCTCAAGACATAAACACACCCCACGGCAGTCTGACGACCACCTTCAGAGGCTGTGTTTATTACCTTGGATTTTAACAGAGTTAGAATTCATGATCCTTAGAGTCATTGCAAATCGTCTGGCAAGTCGATGCAAAATACATTTAGATAATGACTCTGGTGTTCTGGTGCTGGTTGGCTATTCATATGAGATGCAATTATTATGTTTACTTCTTCATTTGAAAAAAACATTAGTGACAAAATCCTGTCATTAAGAAGGAATATTATGGAAATTTTTAAGTGACTTTCTGTTGTTGTTTTTCACACAGATTTTGTACACACAGAGAAGCATTATTGATCCTTCCCCTAGCAGAGTTGGCTTAAGCAAGTTCCAATTTCAAACTGACAATATGTTCTTTGTATTCGAATTTTTACAAAAATTACATCCAAGTTAATTAGCATTAAGTGAATTAATGATTTCAGGAGTAGATTCCAGTGATTCATCCCCTATATATAACACCCAGGGCTCATCCCAACAGTGTCTTCCTTAATGCCCCTTTCCCATTTAGCCCATCACCCCACCCACAACCCTTCCAGAAAACCTCAGTTTGTTCTGTATATTTAAGAGTCTTTTATGTTTTTGTCTCCATCCCTGTTTTTATATCATTTGTGCTTCCCTTCCCTTATATTCATCTGTTTTGTATCTTAAATTCCACATATGAGTGAAGTCATATGATATTTGTGTTTGTCTGACTGACTAATTTCCCTTAGCATAATACCCTCTAGTTCCATCCATGTTGATGCAAGGCAAGATTTAATTCTTTTTTGTGGCCAAATAATACTCCATTGTATATATATCTACCACATCTTCTTTATCCATTCATCTGTTGATGGACATTTGGTCTCTTTCCATACTTTGGCTATGGTCAATAGTGCTGTTACAAACATTGGGATGCATGTGCCTCTTCGGAACAGCATCCCTCTATTCTTTGGATAAAAACCTAGTAGTGCAATTGCTGGCTCTTAGGGTAGTTCTATTTTTAACTTTTTTGGGAAATTCAGTACTGTTTTCCAGAATGGCTGCACCAGTTTGCATTCCCATCAGCAGTGCAAAAGAGATCCTCTTTCTCCACATCCTTGACAACATCTGTTGTTCCTTGAGTTGTTAATGTGTTAATGAATTGTTAACTTGGTTGTGGTGACTAACTCTTTGAATGTATTGTTGGATCCAGTTGACTAGTATCTTGTTGAGGAATTTTGCATTCATGTTCATCAGGGCAATTGGTATATAGTTCTCCATTTTAATGGCATCTTTGGTTCTGGAATCAAGATAATGCTGGTCTCATAGAATGACTTTTGATGTTTATCTTCCATTTCTATTGTTTGGAACAGCTTCAAGAGAATAGGTGTTAACTCTTCTTTAAATGTTTGGTAAAATTCCCTGGAAAGCCAGCAAGCCCTGGACTATTGTTTTTTGGGAGATTTTTGATTACTAATTCAATTTCTTTACTGGTTATGGGTCTGTTCAAATTTTCTATCCCTTCTTGTTTCAGTTTTGGTAGTTTACATGTTCCTAGAAATTTGTCCATTTCTTCCAGATGGCCCAATTTATTGGCATATATTTGCTCCTAATATTCTCTTATGATTGTTTGTATCTGCAGTGTTGTTTGTGATCTCTTCTGTTTCATTCTTGATTGTATATATTTGGGTCCTTTCCTCTTTCTTTTTGGTCAAACTGGCTAGCAGTTATCAATTTTCTTAATTCTTTAAAAGAACCAGCTCCTGGATTCATTGATCTGTTCTACTGTTTTATGGTTGGTTTATCTTGTTGTTTTGTTTTTTATTTCAATAGCATTGATTTCTACTCTAATCTTTACTATCTCTCATATTCTGCTGGATTGTTTTTTTTTTTTTCTGGTCTTTTTCCAGCTTCTTAAGGTATAAGTTTAGGTTTATACCTGAGACCTTTCTTCCTTCTTTAGGAATGCCTGGATTGTTATATATTTCCCTTTTATGCCTGCCTTTACTGTGTCCAAGAGGTTTTGGACTGCGTGTTATCATTTTCATTCGCTTCCAAGTGTTTTTTTAATTTCCTCTTTAACCTCTTGGTTAGCCCATTCATTCTTTAGTAGGCTGCTCTTTAGACTCCAAGTATTTCTTGTCTTTCCAAATTTTTTCTTGTGGTTGATTTCAAGTTTCATATTTGTGGTCTGAAAATATGCACAATATTATTTTAACATTTTTTAATTATTGAGGGCTGATTTGTGTCCCAGTATGTGATCTATTCCAGATAATGTTCCATGTGCATTTGAGAAGAATGTGTATTCTGCTGCTTCAGGATGAAATGTTCTAAATATATCTGTTAAGTCCATCTGATCCAGTGTGTTATTCAAAGAAATTGTTTCCTTGTTGATTTTCTGTTTAGATGACCTGCCCATTGCTGTAAGTGGGTTGTTGAAGTCCCCTACTATTTTGGTATTATTATCAATGAGTTTCCTTATGTTTGTTATTAATCGATTTATATATTTGGGTGTTTCCACATTTGGAGCGTGCATGTTTATAATTGTTAGGTCTTGGTGGATAGATCCCTTAATTATGATAAAATGCCCTTCTTCATCTCTTGTGACAGTCTTTATTTTAAAGTTAGATTGTTTGATATAAGTATGGCTACTCTGGCTTTCTTTTGGTGATCACTAGCATGATAGATATTTCTCCATCCTCTTACTTTCAATCTGAAGGTGTCTTTAGGTCTAAGTTGGTAAGATATGTAAACAGCATATAGATGGATCTTGGTTTCTTATCCTTTCTGTTACCCTACATCTTTTGATTGCAGCGTTTAGTCCGTTGACATTTGGAATGAGTACTGCAAGATATGAAGTTATTGCCATTGTGTTGCATGTAGAGTTGGAGTTTCTGGTGGTGTTCTGTGTCCTTTCTAGTCTTTGTTGTTTTTGGTCTTTTTTGTTTTGTTTTCTTTCCTCGCCTCAAAGTCCCCCTTAAAATTTCCTGCAGGACTGATTTAGTGGTACCAGACTCTTCCAACTTTTGTTTGTCTGGGAAACTCTATCTCTTCTTCTATTTTGAATGACAACCGTGATGGATAAAGAATTCTTGGCTGCATATTTTTCCAATTCAGCACATTGAATATATCCTGCCACTCCTTTCTGGCTTGCTATGTTTCTGTGGATAAGTCTGCTTCAAACCAGATCTATCTTCCCTTGTAGGTTAAGAACTTTTTTCTCCTTTACTGCTTTTATTATTCTTTCCTTGTCTGTGTATTTTGTGAATTTGACTGTGATATGACTTGTTGATTTTTTTTTAATATAATGGGAGTCTCTGTGATCCTGGATTTTGATGTCTGTGTCTTACCCCAGGTTAGGAAAGTTTTCCACTATGATTTGCTCACATAAAATTTCTACCCCTTTTTCTCACTTCATCCTCTGGGATCCCTATGATTCAGATGTTATTCCTTTTCAATGAGACACTGAGTTCTTTAATTCTTATATTGAGCTCTTTTGCCTTAGTTTCCCTCCTTTTTTTATGCTTCATTATTCCCTATAAGTTTGTCCTCTATAGCACTGATTTGCTTCTCTGCTTCATCTATCTTTGCCACTGTGGCATTCATTTGAGATTGCTTCTCAGTTACAGAATTTTGAATATTGTTCTAATTTTACTTCTATCTCTGAAGGAACAAAATCTGTATTTTTCCACAACCCCAGCTAGTATTCTTATTATGGTGATTCTAAATGCTGGCTCAGACATCTTGTTTGTATCTATGTTAAGTTCCTGGCTGTCATTTCTTCCTGTTCTTTCCTTTGGGGTGAATTCCTTCGTTTTGACATTTTAGAAGAAGAAAAAGAATTAATAAAATAAAAAATTAATATTAAAAAATTTAAAACAACACAAAAATATCAAAGAAAGGATGCTAGATCCTACGTGTGTTTTGGTCTGGTTGTTGAAAGAAGTTTGGTAGAATAGACAAAAAAGGGAAAGAAAATTTAAAAAATGGTAAAAATAGGAAAATGTTTGAAAATTTTAAAAAATAATTACATAAAAATAGAATAAAATAAAATGATTAAAGTAAATAGAATTTAAAAATTTACAAAAAATATAGTGGAAAAAATTAAAGAAAAATCTTTCTTATAAAACAGAAAATAAAAATAATTTTTCTCTTTCTGTATTCAACAATAAGAAAATAAAAGAAAAAGAAAAAGAAAAAAATTGAATAGATGGACCAGCAAACAAAATGAAATACAATTGAAATTACATCCAGTTTCCCCTAGAAGTCATACTATGAAGCACTTTATAGTCTGTAAACTAAGCAGGTGGAGAGACTTGTGATGTTCCTCTAGAGTGCAGTTGGTGCAGTTGAATTGCACTTTGTGTAACAGCTCCATTCTCCACTAGAGGGCGCTGCTTAGATTGCTGGAGTGGATTGTTGTGACACGTCTACATGTGTATGTGCATGTACATGTGCATAAGAGATGAAAATGGTGTCACCAAGCTACCCAGTCTCTAACATCAGAACTCTGTGCTCTCGCCAACTGGCAATCAAGCCCCCCTCCTTTGTCTCCAGCTTCCGTCTGCTCCCTGCTTCTAGGTTGTCTGGGATAAAGCTGTCAGCCTGCCAGGCAGCACATCCCTCCCAAATTTTATCTCAGATAGGGCTGTGTTTCCAAACCCCTTACTTCTGAGGGCCCTTCAGCTTTGACCCATTCTGACCCTCTGGGGGAGATTCTCACAGAGCAATGGCCAGGTGTTGGCTCACCCCCAGGAATGTTCTGGCAATCACGCTGCTGCAGATGACCAAGATTGCCACTAGGTGCCAGCCCATCCCAGAAAAACTTTGTGTGATCGTGTAGCATCAGCATTTCAGGGATTATGGTAAATCACAACACACATCCGGCACCAGGGTTCACTGCCCCCTAACGTCCTTGTCCTAACACCAGCAAATGTGGGGCCCACTGGGACCTTTGCCTATGGGGAGGCCACATGGCCTCTACCAAATGTCCTCTCACCAGCAGAACTGCCTCTCCTCATGTAGCCCAAGCACCTTAGGATCTTGCTGTCTGCTCCTGAGGATTCACCTTTCCCATGAGAGCTCTGCCAGGTATGGAGCTGCAGAGTTTCAGTCTCTGTGCTCCCATGTTTGTAGAGTTCTAATGGTATTTACAGTCTCTCCTTTCTCCTTCTACCCTTTGTTGTTCAATCCCTTATAGGTATTTCTACTCTTTCTCTTTCTCTCCAGATGCTTTCAGAGGGAGTGCTTTTCCTGTACTCTCCCCCCTGTCTCCATCCTCTCTCTGCAGCAAAAGCAGCTCCCTACCCTCTGCAGCTTCTCTCTCCCCCAATTCACCTCTCTGCACCAAGTACTTGCCAAAGTTTGTGACTTAAGTTATACAGATTATCGTGTTAATCCTCAGATCAATTTTCTAGGTTTGCAAGATGGTTTGGTGTTGAATTAGCTGCATTTCAGTGATGAGAGAAGCAGAAAACTTCCAGGCTTCTTCCTAGGATTTTTTAGGTATAGACTCATTCAACAAATTTTTCATACCTCTGGAAAAAATGTTTTAAACTGTTCATATGTCAGTAACTCCTCAGGGTAACAGGTACCATTTATTGACAAAATAGAACTTGCACTTCAAACACTTAGTAGAAAAAGATTAAAAAAGCAAGATTAATATGCATTAGGTGAGTCATTTAGTTTCTTATATAGCTTTAGTAATGGCATAATTTCTTACATTCTGTTTGGCAAACCAGGAAAACATTGAGAAAATTGATAATTTCCTTTTTTTCTTTTTTTTTCTTTTTTTGGCACAAAGATATCTTGAATGGCTCAAATTCCAAATGTACTCCTGAGGACAAAAAAAAAAAAAAAAAAGGATTTTGATATTTCACTACCCTAGATAGATAACACTGGAAATCATCTCTAATTAACAAATGATAAAATCTTAGATTCATTGAAATCCTCATTTTGCCTTGTGCATTTATACACACATCATGGAAAGTACACATAAAAATCATTCACCTTAATAATATTTTATAGTGCTTAATTAATTCATTGATTATTTGATCCACCCATGCATTCAACAAATATGGATTGATAGATTATTTTGAGCAACTATTTACAATGGCAGATGTGAAGTACAAAAGGCATGCCTTGTCTTCAAGAATTAACAATCTAGATGGGTGATTGTTATATATGCCCTTAACCATAAGTTTTTTGTATGGTGATATCTAAATCAGTAATGAAAAGATTGTATTAACAGGCATACTGACAATTTTGACTATTCAAAAATCAACAATATCCATCATAAAAATGTATGTCAAGACCCAGAAAAGATGATCAGAACCTAAGGATTCATCTCCAGTGAGTATTCTTTTCCATCTAGTTCCTTCTGTTACTCTCTTCATAATTCAGTTAACTCTTAAAGGACACATGTAAAAATTGTGGCCCATTTGCTTCTTTGCCATGTCGCAGTTGCCAAAACATTGATATGAATTTTATAAATTTTGTGGGATATATTTTTACTCTTAGGAAATTCTCTTTTTTTTGTATCTAACACTAAAATTTACTGCTGTAATCATTTTATTATTATTTTTATTCTTTTTACTGACAATGAAAAATTGTTGCTCATCACTTTTTTATCCTTTCTAAAGAACAGGAGAAAAATGTGCATATGTTTGAAGATTTACGCTAAGATAATCCCTCAGTTTTATGTTTAATGGTCATAATTGCTCTTTCTCACTCCTGTCTTCTCACTATTGTTAAAGATTTCCACCTATTTCATAAGTCCTAAAAAAATTAGAAGATAATTTTAAGAGATTGTTTCAATTCCAAGAGAGTTACATACATTATCTCATATTATTATTCTCATGCTGCATATGGAAAAAACTTGGAAAGGCTGTTACTTGTCCAAAGTCCTAAAGATAAAAGTTTCAGGGACAGGTCAGGGAGTAAAGTGTTGTTGGTTGGCTTTGGAAATTGTGCTCTCACTCCTTATATAAACATCTCACTACAGATGTTTGGTTGGTTGGTTGGTTGGCTCATTGATTAATTAGTTGCTTTGGTTGGTTGACTTTTACTGTACTCTAGTCTGCTTTTGACCATAATGAAGTGAATGTTTCCAATTATCAGCATTGTCCTTCATTCTAGACTTTTAATCCAACATTTTCGTTCTCGTAACTTTCTCTCATATGTTACAGAAAAAAAAATGGAGCTACTAGCTATGAACTGCTACCTTCTGTGGTTTCCCATTATTAAAAGCTACACTTTGGTACAAATGACTCATGTTTACATCCTCACACCTACCTCAGGAAAGAGACAAAGATTGACACTCCTGTGATAGATAATGTCTACTCATGACCTCCAGGCCTCATTTCATCATTATGTTCCTCTCTGATGAATGTTCATTTTTTCCCTTTCTACACACTTCTGCTGTTCCTAAAATAGTCAAATATCTCCACCAAAATTTCCCTCTTTAAAACATGACCCCTTCAGTGATTACCCTTATTTCTCTTTCCTTCACCAAGAAACTTCTTGACACATTACTATATATTTTGCTTCACTCTGTTGAAAAAGGTTCTCTATTTAAAGTTGCCATTAAAATCCAATTTCCTGTGCTTTCAATCTTGTAGAACTGATTTTTCTGGAGTGGTCTGTGACCAACTGCAAATTAATTGCTCAGCCCACTTTTCAAACGCTCTCTTCTTTGGCCTTGGTGACATGCTTTCTCATGTCTTTCTTCCTCTCCAAGTATTCCTCACCTACAGCTGCTGCTTTTTCTTAGAATTCTCTTCTGTTTCTACCATGCACATTTTCCTTACTTGACCTCATACTTTTCTGTGACTCTACCACTTATATGATACTGAACCCCAAATAAATATATTCAGTTTTTCTCCTTTCCCTTGAACTCCAGACTCACATTTCCAGATACTTATTAGATAGTGATGCTTGACTGTCTCCTGTCAGTTCAATTTCAATATGCTCCAGACTAAAGACAGCACCTTTCTTTCCTCATTCCAAATCTATTCTTCCCCATCCTGGTTATGGGTGCCAGGTTCTTATTTCTCAAGACACACTCCCTGGACTTAATTACTCATTTTGTACATTTTGGCTGAACTGTAACTTCCAATTCCACATCCTCCATCCCCATGCTTTTACATTTGAAAACTTCTATTTGACATGGAACATTAAAAAATTATCTCTTCTATTACATTTCTCAGGAACTTCATAGCACACAGTGGCTTTATATTCAGCATTATTTTCAGAACTCAAATAAGAATTTTACCAAGTTATGTTATACTCATATTTACATGCTTAGCTTCCTCTGCTGAGCTGTGAGTTTCTCAGGGGAGGTAACTGTCAAGTTCATTTGTTACCACTAGCATCAGGCACATAGGAGGCACTCAATAAATATTTTGTACAATCAACTGATGACGTATCTCATTATTGGGCTCCATGTTCCCAAATATCCATTACTAGAGCTCACTTCATTTGCATTCTCTCCCCTACTAAGTTATAATTCTTCAGATAGTGTTGCAAAAACCTTTGGTGGTTCTCCATTGCCTTCAATATAAGAACAAAATTCTTACCATGACATAGAATCATCACCATTAGCTCATGCTAGTTCATGGTCTCCCTGCTTCCTCTCCCTAGAAGACAATAAAATAATCCCTGCCACTGGTGTGTTATGCCTTTGTGTGTCTCTGAGTGTTGCCCAAGCTATTTTTTTTCTTTTTCCTTTCCCTTTTTTTTTATCTTCTGTGCCTAAACACATTTTCTCTTCCACAGTCATGTTGTATGTCAGCTCCACCACACAACCTTTTCTTGTGAGCCTTCAAAGAACATATGCCTCCCTTTTTCTTGCCTCCATAGCATACCATACGCATTTTGCTCTAGTACTTTTGTTATGATTTCTGTTATATGTCTCCATTTCTGTTTGTTTACATGTTATTTATGGAGTTCTCTCTTCACTGATCAATGAGCCATTTGATGTCAGAAGATAGGTCTTATTTATCTTTGATCCTTGGTACAACATACATTTGTTTAAAAATGATATACACTTAGTGCATGTTTATAATTAAATTGATTAGTGAGTATAATTTTGGATAAAATAGTAAAGTGGTAAATGAATATTTGCCTTTCTATGAAATAAAGTACTGTTCTTTACTGTTTTTCCAAAAAAAAGTCATCAGAAATATGCTGGCAGATTCTTTACCCTATGATTGAGAATGTGCTCGTTCCCTTTCTTTAGATAGAAAGAAAAATAAGAACGAAGTAGAACAGTCACGGCACACCTGTGTTGGCAAGCTGTCAAACCCTCCATCCCTGATATTAATTGGATCATCCACTGAATGGGGAAACTGATGGAAAATGCAATGAGAAGAGATGACTGGGGAGAATAAATGCTATCCTGCCTATCAACAGTGATGAAAATGACACCTGAAGAGTTATCTTTTATTCCACGCAAACAGATGGCTTCAAACGACACATGCTACATGCTGCCAGATTTCTTATGCTCACCTCTAAGCATTTAGGCCAGCTTTAACAATCAAAAATTAAAATCTAAACAACAAAGAACACTTCCTGGTGGGGTGAGTCACTAAAGCTGAAAGCAATTATCAACTGATTTTAAGTGTCTGCCTGCTGTTTTGTTAAATGACCTGCTATATGAAAGGAATTTTATGATGAGGACTTAGCCAAACATTAGAAAGAAAAAGTCCCTGATTTCTGCTTTCCACTGGTTAACAAAAGAAAGAGAAAAGGAAAAATAAATAAGGCAAGTAAAAAGCCACATCCAGTGATTGTATCCACCCTCCTACTGCAAGGGAAAATGAATGTCCACGGAAACTTCTCTTCAAAATTATGAGTCATATTAGAGAAAAATAACTAAAACCTTGCCATCCAGTGTTTATGTGAGATGACATAAATCTAGGATAAGGAATAGAATTGGTCAAACAATTAAAAAATATATATTATCCCCCATTTTGCAGAGCAATCAGATTCAACACGTGTTATGAATTTTACCCTTCTCTAATTTGGAATTTCATTCAATTTTATTCTAAAAACATCAAATTATACTCAGACAAGTAAACACCTATCTTAGTTTGCAATGCTTAAGGGATATTTAAATTGGGCAAATGTGTTTTGTGAGTTCTCCTCGTTCATATAATGCAAAGTTTTTGCTAGTTTGGTTTCCAGATTACATGCAATTTAGAATCAGGAGAAGATGGGACAAAAAGGGGTATGCATGGTAGGTATCAAAAAGGCAAAATTGTTCTATACCAAATAGGCTTAAAGGAAGGAGGCAGGTGTTTCAAGTGGAATAAATATTTTTAAATGGATAGAAATGGTTTGAAGATGTGGAAGACCAAGGTAAGGATGTTTGGGAAGGAGAGGCATGGGATTTGAGAAATGTACCTCCGTTATGAACTAAATCCCTTTCATTTCCTCTAAGAGATTCAGGTAGAGGATAGCATAGATGCCATTTTATTGTTTTTGTGCTTCTGTACTGTGCTTCTTTGCATCATGCAACTCCTTGAGCAGACTGAGTGGCAAGGAGCCTCAGCATTTGCTAAGGTTATAAGGGACAAAATGATGGTGTTGGGAAATGGCTGACTTCTGCCTGGATAACAGTTTGTGAGGGGATCTTCCAGTAAACTTCTACTTCCTATAGACAACCTAATTCTTTGTTATTAATCTACTAAATACATATTAATTTTTGTTTCAGATAAGATGCTATTTTAATTGTTGGCATAAAAAATTAATGCACATTGGCACTGCTTTCTAGAACTATACAGTCTATAAGGAAAGATTCAGTCAAGAAAACTGAATTCATAAATAAGATAGAGTATGAGTATGGATGAGGGGGAAATGAATTCTCACTGATGATAGTGGAGAGACAAAAACAGAATTTACAGAGGAAGAAACATTTCAGCTGGGTCTTTAAAGAAGAATAGGCACTCATCTGGCAGAGCAATAAAACACAGATCATTGAAACAGAAGAGTTTATACAAAGGAATGGTAACATTAAAGACAGAAATATGTCCAGGCCACAGAAAAGTACAATGTGCATGAGCATAAAGTGTATTCCAGGGGAGGGAAATGATGCTGAGAAGGTAGATTGGAAGACTTGTAAGGTACTTTGCATGTCCTTCTAAGGAGTGATCTTATGCAGCAACATGATGCCACCAGATTTCCCTGGTGATAATATGAGGACAACAGATTGAAGTAGAAAGACATGGAGGATGAGACCAGCTTGTACATTACTTACAATGGCCCACATGATAGCTGATGATAACCAGAACCAAGACAGAGGAAGTGCAGGTGGAGAAAATGGTGTCAGTTCCTAAGGTGTTTAGGAGTAAAAATAGTAGAACTGGTGCCAACTTGGGTGTAGACAACTAACAGAAGTAAAGTCAGTAATAAATGAAGTGTCTTGATTGGATGCTTTTTATTTATGGCAGTAGTGCTTTTATGCAAGAGAAAACTGGAGGGAGAGTTGGCTTGTAGTGAATCTGGAAGATGGTGAACTCATATTAGGACAGGCTGATTTTCAGCTGTGGAACATTAGGGAAAGATACAGGTCTTGGGGATGCCTGGGTGGCTCAATGGGTTAAACGTCTGACTTATGATTCAGGCTCAGGTCATGATCTCGAGGTCCTGAGATCAAGTCCCATGTTGGGCTCCACGCTGAATGTGGGGCCTGCCTAAGATGCTCCTTCTCTCTCCCTCTGCTGCTCTCCTCTGCTTGTGCAGCTCTCTTTCTCTCTTTCTTTAAAAAAAGTTAAAAAAAAAGATGCAGGTCTTGAACCAAGACATGGTCAGGCTATAAATGTATATATGACTCTATCATCTTGGTGTAGATATAGAGACAAAGTCCAAGGAGATGTAACTTCTCATATCTTAGTTGTTGCTTCATATCTCCCTTCTTCCAACTTTCCCATCAAATTCTGACACAATAGAGAGTTTTTTTTAAAAGATCTGTCTTTTCTACACCAAAGTTTTCATACGGGCTGATATGGCTGCCCTGCATACATTTAAATTTGGCTTTTGTATGGCTGACTCCTTCACATCCTTTCAGTGTCTTCTTGTATGAATATACTGAGAAATGGCTCCCTTGGCCATCCCCACTCCAGCCTGTTCGTCTCTGCATTGTTCATTTTCTCCAAAGCACTTATCTCAATGAACTTCCTGTTTGCTTAGTCTTTTACTGCTTATCTTTCTCCTCTGACTGTCAGCTCTAGGGAGATGGGGGCTGCATCTATTCACCCACCAATTTATACCCTGTCTCTGGCACACAGTAATGCTGAATTAATAATAGTTGAGTTAAACAGTAGATTTGAAGAGGAAGGAAATTAAACAAAGCTACTTTGGAGATGGGAATTTTACTCAGTGCTATTAAGAGGCACATGAAAAATTAATCTCTGTGAATCACAAATATGGTGAATCTATATTTGAGGATGCTAAAAAGGCTATGTAAAATAAGAAAGGCAAAATGGAATCCTAGAGATGTGTGCTTATCAGAAGGTGTGAGTGTAACATAGAAAGGAGAAGCAGTAGAATAAGGAAATTGAGGATATTAAATGAGGTTAATAAGGATGGAAATATAAGGGGAAGGTATTTGTATGGAAACATGCTAGAAATTAGGAAATGTGCACTCTATCTTCTTTGCAGAAACTAAGTAATGCTTATTCATAAGTTAGATATTTATATTAGCATGTTAGTTCATACTAACTTTAGTATATACTAACTATATAGGTATATAGTATATAAATTGTATATAGCTATATAGTTATATGGTATATATTGACTATATTTATGCTAAATATAAATATAATTATACTAAGGAAGGGATACTAAAACATCATACTGGTGACCCACAGTGAAAAACTACTTCTCTCTCCAGGAATCCCTAAGTGATGAGTATTCTGACATTCTTGTTTTACCAGTTAGGAAACTAAAAATCAGACATTTTAAATTAGAATGTAAAATGTGCACTGACCTACATCTCTAAGCTACAGGTAAGTGTTCAAACTATTATTATCTTGCTGAAGGAGAACTTGGACCTTAAATGTGTCTTACAGAATTTTCATCATGTGGAGCACCTGGGTGGTTCAGTCAGTTAAGCATCCAACTTTGGCTCAGATCATAATCTCACAGTTTATGGGTTTGAGCCCTGGCAGTGTGGAGCCTGCTTGGGATTCTCTCTCTCTCTCTCTCTCTCTCTCTCTCTCTCTCTCTCTCCCCCCCCCCCCCCCCCCCCCCCCCCCCACTTCCACGCTCTCTCTTTCAAAATAAATAAGCTTAAAAAAGAAACAGTTTTCATCATGTATCTGTCCTAAGTCCTGACCCTTTAAGGGAACTCTGGACTAAATAATTTCTCCAAACATGTGCTTGTCCTGATTTCCATACTTGTACCAAGTAGCCTTGGAAATCACCCCAAGATTCTATGCATGGAGATACCCAGATCAGGTAGGAGCCTAGGAGCCTCACCATATTTGTGTTGCCCATTGCTGTAATTCCAGAATCTTTGATGGTGCCTAGCACCTAGCAATCACTAACTACATATGACTGAATAAATGAATCTTTGTGTTTCTTAAAAAGACTCCCCTAAACTGATTCAATAATCTATCTCACTGTTTCAAATTATAAAAAGAAATGCTCTCTGCCATAAAAAGTTAGAAATGACATTACTGTTTCCATAGCTATAATTAGGCAATACTTTACCAAAAGCATTTTGGTAAATAATATTTTCCTCTG
This sequence comes from Panthera uncia, assembly GCF_023721935.1. NCBI lineage: Eukaryota > Metazoa > Chordata > Mammalia > Carnivora > Felidae > Panthera > Panthera uncia. Next base: position 52,065,070 of record NW_026057578.1, on the reverse strand, counting down.
TTATTTTCTGTTAACAATTCATTTTTCTTCAATAATCATAATTTTAAAATAATCTCATATTTTTTGTTTTTACTTATCTCCTCTACTAGAGTGCTGGCATGACTCATTTATTTAATTCATCCATTCAATATATATATATATATACATATATATATATTTATTTATTGAGCAACAATTACATGCTAAGTGTTATTCTAAGTGCTATGGAAATGAGTAAGCAATGGACAAGATAAAAAGAGCCTGAACTCATACAGTTCACATTTTAGTAGGAAAGAAAGTGATTAATTTTTTAATGTTTATTCATTTTTTTGAGAGACAGAGAGAATAGAGCATGAGCTGGGATGGGGCAGAGAAAGAGGGAGACAGAATCCAAAGCAGGCTCCAGGCTCTGAGCTGTCAGCATAGAGTCTGACACAGGGCTCAAATTCACTGACCTGATCATGACCTGAGTCAAAGCGGACATTTAACTGAGCCAACAGGCACCTGAAAAGGAATAATAGGTATCTTATTTTCCATAGTATCACTAGAACCCATCATAGTATCTGATGTTCACTATATTTATTGAATGAATTAATAAATAAATATTACATGCTAGACACCATATGCAGACTGAGGACACAACACTTATCCTTTTGAAGCATACTATCTATGCTATTTTTAAGTAATTAGAATTGCTTTTGGCTTAATGGTACAAGAATAATAATCTACCATAGCCACTCTTATGCCTAATTTTAAGAAATTATAATTGAAAAGCAGTTTTGCAGAAATTGTTCATTAAGGCAAAGTTGAATACTTTTATTAAGGGTGATCTCTAAATAATTGCAGCAAGTTATAAATTATTTGTTTAAAATATTTACACAAGAGGTTTAATGAGGAAGTCGAAATGAATGACTTCTAACTTTCCATATTTTTTACATTGAACCAAAGAAACAATGAGAGATGAAGACATTGAAATAAATTTTAAAATTACTTCTATAATATAAAGAAAATCAAGAGACAATAGCAAAGCATATTTTATATTATAACGAATCACTATTTTTTTAGCCAATTCAGGGAAGAAACTATGAGTCGTATGCATTTTCAGCCACTTTTGTCCACTAAGGAAACTGTTATACCATTAGATTCATTAAGAAGACCAAAACTGAAATTTTTTTACTAGTGACTTTTTTTTTTGCTTCTAGAATAATGAAGACCTACATATTAGATTGCAACATTGTTGTAACTGGCAATGAGAAATTGCTTTGTATAGTAGAAACTGCTGAACAACAATAACCACACACACACAAATTATTCCACGCTTTAAGTGTCCCCTGTGAAGATACCATCCCAGCATTCTGTCAGGTAACATGTGTGTTTCTGAAAGTTTTGTTCTGACCCAAGGGTGCATGCCCAATCATATTTACACATTATAATATATACATTACAGAAAATGCCAAAAAAGAGAGTGAACACAGAAGAGACTTTGCAGTCAGGTCTTATCCAGATGGTAACAGGCATATTTAGAGATAATGAGATTGAAATAATGGAAGTGTTTCAGTAAAAACTCCATTCAACAAAACACCAGGTGTGCAGAACAAAGGGCCAAGTGACACACAAGCACATCCTTCCTCTTCTGTGGGACCATGAGCTTCAGGGAACTGAAGAGCTCTCTGGCAGACTCTCTGGGAAGGAATGGGTGATCAGCCTCTCCACAGCTGAACCAGCTCTAGCTTTGAAGAGTTAGTGCTGTTTCACATGGTTAAGTTGAATTAAAAAGAGAATTTGGCCATTCATCTCCACCTGAAACTGAAGATTATCTACATGGGATGGAGAGTGCTGTTTAGGTCCTGGGCTGGGGTGGCAGCAGGCAAGGTTGTGGCCTGGAGGCACGACCAGTGTTCCCTATCAATCTCAGGTGGCTTCTAGAAGGTGCAGATGGCTCCTGCTGGGAATATTCATCAGCTGGCTGAGAAATGCTGAAATAACGTGTTGCCAAGCTGTCTGAGTGGAGTGTTATGATGAATGCAGTGCTTCTCAAATGTTAATGTGCAGGAGAATCACTTGGTCGGGGGGTGGGGGGTGTTAAAATACAAGTCCTGATACAACATGTCTGGGGAGGGCCCGAGACCCTGCATTTCTAACAAACTCCCAGAGGATTACCTCTTTGAGGAGCCCTTCTGGACCACTCTTTAAGGAGCAAATTATCAGAAAGCACCTGATAACAGCAGCAGAACATAAAGGCTCATCAATCCTCTCTACCATTTGTTTGAAATGTGACCACATATATAAGCCACTTGAATTCCATGACACAACTCCTCAGCTATCAAATGGAAACAGAAACAATTATAGTGAAGTATTTTCATTATGATTAAAATAAATACATGCAGTAAAACAGTGCTTCCTAGCTGTATGTCCTTGGAAATGATAGGTAACCTCTCTGAGTCTTCTTTACTTCATCTACAAAATGGGCATTGTATCACATCTCTCTTTTGAAATCTTTAATGTTTTGTTTAGTTTTTTGAGAGACACAGAGTGTGAGCAGGGAGGGACAGAGAGAGAGGGGGACAAAGAATCTGAAGTAGGTTCCAGGCTCCAAGCTGTCATCACAGAGCCCGACGTGGGACTTGAACCCACAAACTGTGAGATTATGACCTGAGCCAAAGTCGAATGCTTAACAACTAAGCCACCCAGATGCCCCTGTATCACATCACTTGATGAAGGTTCCATGAGACAGTTGTACCAAGTATCTAGAACCTTGCCTGGCACATGGTAGCTTCTGAAGAAATGTGAGCTCTCTGCTTATTATCTGTGAGTTACAATATGATGCTGATCCCATGACTCAGAATATGAAAATACATATGTCACAGCAGTGACTTGCTGAGACATCCTTCTCAGGCCTCTGAGTTCAAAGCAAAACAATTGCATTTGCTTTTTTTTCTCTTCTTTTTTAGAGTGTTTGCAGCACCTTGGGAGAATGTCCTTTATTTTACCTGGAGGAAAGTACTATTTTTAATATTAGCAGTGAAAAATATTCCCATGTTGTACCAGAATTGCTGTGTCTGTCACTTATGTTGCTGCATTTCAATGTTCTGTATTTTGTGCTTGTTTTCACAGATGATAATGTGCACCAATACAAAATACTAGCGGAAAGCACACCTTCAGTTGCCCTAAATATACTCTGAGGTAAAATCGAAATTTTCTTCAAGGAAAAACTGCCCTTCTGAGAAGAGAGCTGAGCTTTGGAAATGCATGTTTTGCCCTCCTTTAAAAAATAGTGAGCAATTATTTTTACCTCAAAAATTCATTAATGATACATAGTATGAATATTTGCTATCTCCTGCCATTCTCTGTCAGAACACACATAAAGGAATCACTTGAACTCTAAGACATCCTGTTCCCTAATCTGCAAAAAAAGGACACAAAACAACTCTCCTGTTCCCCTGAAGTGCCTCTGTGTGCATCATACAAGATAAATCAACACAAAAGAGTCCAATGCAGTGTTCACACAACATCAATGCTTTTTGCTTGGTCACTGTATCAAGAGAAACATTTCTTAAAGGACTCATGGAATTTTTAAAAACTTACTACCTAAGTTTCTGGATTAAAAAATCAAAATCAAAAACAACAACCATTCACAGGGCACGTTTCCTAAGTAACCAGACTTTAAGAGTCATTATGAGGATGGCGTGAGTTGATGTTTGTCAAATCCTTGGACAGCAGCTCTCTGTGAGTGGCTGTTAAAGAAGCCAAGCCAACAAAACTTGGCTTTCCAGGGGAATCTGTGTAGGACATCTTTCAGGTTGGGACATTCTCATGGACAAAAGTATTATAGACCAGGCCTGGTATGTATCTTAAAATGTGCCTCCCCCATACCCATGGCCACGTGGGCCCTAGATTCTGTGGGAAGTTTGTTCATCAAATGGAGTCTGTGGTATCAGTGCTTGAAGGCTTCCTAAAAGAGTTATGTTTGAGGGAAAACATAACTAGTAGTCACCTAACAGACCAAGACAAGGGGAGAAATTCTAAGTGTAACATGGAGTCTTCTTCTCAGATTTTTTCTGACCCAGTGCCCACTGGACTTGATATGGAGTAGAGATCTGAATGGGTTTTATCAGTGATTTTAAAAGACAATTATTTAGGACTTATTATTTATTGTTAATATATTAGTTTGTCTTAGTAAAACTTATAAAACACTGGATGTTGAGCAGTATAAAGAGTCACTTAATATGTTCAAGGCAGAATTTGCAAAAATTAATCTGGAAAGTGTGTGAACATATCAATTAGCAGAGCACCTCTAATGACAAATTTCAATTTTCCCACTATGGACGAAAGCAATAATACCAATTTTGAAATAAGGAACTTAAAAATTCATCTGCACAGCCATCTGTTTCTTTGTAAAGAGACTAATCTTCAAAATATTGCCATTCCATCCTTAAGACAATCATTTGATAGTATTATCCCCATTAGTCAGTTAGTAAGAGTTGTCACAGGGAATCATGGAGAGAACTTGCTACAAGAAAAAGAGCATAAAGCTTATCAAAAAGAACTGTCCTGCTCTGCATGGAGCTGGGACTGCAAATTTCTTGATCTTTTGATCTGACACATGCTTTCTCTGTTGACAGAGTAATTTTTTTTTCTTTACAACTAGGGTAAAAAGTGGGTAGTGTATGCCTAGATACTGCACTTATCAAGAGGTCAACTGTTTTCTACCACTATTAATATTGATTGTTTTTAATATCTGTGAAGAATAAAAAGCTGCTAATTGGCAAACGCCTTTAAGTGTTAAAGGATGCATTTCTATAAAGAAAAGTTCAGCTGAATCTTACATATATCACAGACAAGATACTGAAAACTTACTGCATAAATCAGTTTTTGATAGCAAGGCATCATATTTTTTAAAATATCACTACGGTTTTTTCTTTATAAGAAATATCAGAGTAGATTATTTCTGATGGAGATAAACTTGTTTTTTTTTTTTAGGATTAGACAATTTTTATGCCAACTATTTTTACTATGACGTACCCAGAATTACTATTAATCTAATCACCCCATTTCAGTATGCACACTTCCTTCTTTACAAACCATTCTTGTTCTTTAAAAAAGGAGCGTTAAAAGTTAAATATGTACAGTACATTAGCAATACTTCATTCCTAAGTTCTGTAGGAGTCCATTAGCATATTATCAACCTAGCTACAAAGCCATGTAAAATTTAAAGTGGTGGCATTCTCAGAAGAAGACAGAAAATAGCAGTAAACAAAAGGCAGTTCAACCCTGTTACAGGTTATCTTTTCTTATTTTATTTGTTTTAGTGTTTACTAACAGACACAGAATTTGAATCAGGCTCCAGGCTCTGAGCTGTCAGTGTAGAGCCTGATGTGGGGCTTGAACCCAGAAACCATGAGATCATGACCTGAATTGAAGTCAGATGCTTAACTGACTGAATCATCCAGGAACCCCTCTTTCTATTACTTTAACTGTGTGCCCCAAATAGAACGTGAAACGGAACATGGATTTATTTTTACAATTTTTCTCATCTAGATTGATATTCCTAAAGAACAGATATAAGTAGAGTTAATTTTTTGATAAAACAACTTCAAGACCCTTGATTGGTTCAAAAACCATAAATTCTCCATTCGTGCCCTTGCTTATTCCTTGAAATTTCCTCATGCTCACATGTCATGATTCTATCCACCTCTGAGAAAAGCAGAATCCTTTTCTGTTTTTTCCAATTCTCCCTCTTATGAATAACCCCTACTTTACATTTTGGGTACTGATCTGGCTCTACTTTGGAGTAGAGTTATGCATTTATTTTTCTACTTTCTATAAACTAGAAGCTTTTGTCAAATAGAATTGATGACTATCGTAACATTTTCTGCAATATTGCACATATTCCTGTGCATATAGGAACTCTATAATGAATCAGCACTGATCCTGATGGTAGCCTGGAGAACTGACTCAGCCATGGTCTTGTAAATTTTACTTTCAATCTCTTTGCATCTTTGAGTCTAAAAAGTGTGTCTTACAGAAAAGGCATAGTGGGATCACATATTTTTTAAATCTAGTCTGACAATCTCTGTCTTTTGATTGGATGGTTTGACACATTTACATTTAATATTATTACTGGTATAAATGATTTATAGCTGCCATTTAAATTTCTTTGCTGTATATCTCATTTTTTGTTCTTCTGCTGCTCCTTTAACTGTTCTATTTTGCAGCTAGTGAATATTTTCTAATGTAGATGTAGATTTTCTGAGTGAATTTTAAACTATATTTTTTACTTATTTTTTAGCAGTTGTTCTAGAATTTCCCATATATATCATTACTTACCAGAATAAATACTTATTTCAGATATATGCTAATTTAATTCTGGTAAGATATATAAATGTTACTTCTATACAGTTCTGGTCTCTTTTTCCCCTTTTTGTGGTAATCTTGTTATACATATTACTTCTCTTTATGTTGAAAGCCCAATAATACACAGTTACAATTATTATTTTATCATCTATAGTGTTCTTAGGCAAATACAGCTCTGCTGCCACTCATCTCCTTTGTGTTGTTTTTGGCAAATATAGTATACATATATTTCTATGTGATATAGACCCAATATGACATTTGTACATATTATATTATGCAATTATTTTTAAGATCAGTTATGAGAAAAATGGAAAAAATATACACTACTACTGTTTTTTATGATTACATAACTATTTTTGCCTCTGCTTTTTGTTTTTTCATGTGGATTCAAACTACTGTCTAGAGTTAGTATTACTTGTTTTCAGCCTGAAGAATTAGCATTTTTTACTTAGTATAATTTTCTAAAGCAAGTCAAGTAACAACATATTTAGTGCTTGTTTACCTGGTAAAGTTATTATTTCACCTTCAATTCTGAAAGATGGCATTGCTGGATAGAGAGTTTTGGGTTGACAGTTTTCCTTTGAGCACACTGAATGAATATATCATCCCACTGCCTTCTAGAATATATTGTTCTGCTGACAAATCAGTGAGAATCTTATTGCAGTGACTTGTAGGTGAGGAATTATTTTTCTCTTTGTGCTTTCAAGATTTTCTCCTTGTTTTTGACTTCCAACGTTTTTACCATGATTTGTGGATCTCTTTGAGTTTATCCCATGCGGAGCTAATTGAATCTATTGTTTTCCAATAAATTGGGGAAGTTTTCTGCCATTATTCCTTCAAATAGTTTATCTGCTTTTTTTTTTTTTTTTTTTTTTTTGTCTCTCTTTTCTCTCTTTTCTCTCTTTCTGGTGTATGTTGGTGCAGTTGGTGTCTCACATTTCTTTGGGGCTCTCTTCATTTTTTTCTCTTTTTGGTTTTCAGATTATACATTCTTTATCAATCTTCTTCAAGTTCACTAATTCTTTCATCTGCCAGTTCAAATCTACTCTTGAGCCCCTCTAGTGAATTTTTGCTACTATATTTTTTTACTTATGATAATTTCTATTTGATTATTTTTTATACATTCTCTTTATTGATATTTTCTATTTGATAAAACATTGTCATATATCCCTTCACTTTTTAAGAACTGCTTTCCTTTAGTTGAGACATATTTATAACGGCTATTTTGAACCCTTTTTGTGTTAAATCTGACACCTGGTTGAGTTCCTAACAATTTTGTGGGTTTGGTTTACTTATTTGGTTTGTTTGTTTGTTTGTTTTTGTTTTTGTCTTCTGGCATAAGGATCGTACTTCCCTGTTTTGCATGCATGCGTTGTATTTTTTGTTCAAAATTGGACACTTTAGATATTAAATTGTGTTAATTCTGGGTAGTGTATCCCTCATCTTTCAGGGTTTATTATTGCTATTTGCTTTTTTATTTGTTTAGTAACTGGCTGAATTATTTAGTAAAGCTTAGTCTTCATGTTCCAATAGTCTGAAACTTCTGATGTTATTCCTTAGCATGCTCAGGGTAACCGTGTAATAACAGTGTTATTGGTGGAGTTGGCTTTCTCTCTTTCCTCAGATTTTTGAACTCCACTAATTGCTGGTTGACTGCTTTACTGTTTTCAGAAATGCCCTGGGGCATAAATTGCTCTGTAAACTAATCCAACTAAATAGTGCCACCTTTAAAGGAATAGTTTCTAAGGTCTATGTTTGGAATTTTTTATGACTCTAGGAGAGCTCTTTCCAATTGTCTTATTCTCTGGTTCTATCTTCTAAACTAGCCAGCATACAGTCTTTCCAATTGCCTTTCACTGCAACCACCAATGTTCTTGAGAAGGCCCTTAGGTTTTAACCTCCCTGTGCTCTGTTCTAAATGAGGTCAGTTCTGTCAGGAAAAGATTAGGAGCCGTTTTATGGGATGATTTTCCCTGGCCCCCTAGCAAAATGAATCTGAGTCAAGACTCTGGAGCTGAAGTGGACACAATGGCACACTTCTTTCTGGGTGACATCCCTGCTTTAGGGGCTGTACAGTCAGTCATGGGAAGAAAGAAGCTGCCTGAAGTCCTCTTGACTTGCCTTTCCTGGCACGTAAAGATCACCTCACAAGCCTGGGAAAGTGCAGTTGGGCCCCAATTCTTCACTGCGTTGTACCCAAGGTAGAGCCTCAGTCCAATGACTGGGGGTGGGGAAGAAGAATGGTGCCCTGCCCTTTCCCCCGACTGAGACTCAACTGATAGGATGAGAAAAGCTGAAGTCCTGCTCCTTCTGAGGAGAAATACCTCTGACTTGGATCTGCTGGGAAAGTAAATCCTGTGTTCTTAACTATAGCAATCTTGGATGAGTCCTCAGTCTGGCTGAGGTGAGAGAGAAGGAGGAAGCAATTGTACCAAATACCACAATATGCTTGCCATTCCTAACGAATTTTTATGACAAATTTTTTTCAATATATGAAGTTTATTGTCAAATTGGTTTCCATACAACACCCAGTGCTCATCCCAAAAGGTGCCCTCCTCAATACCCATCACCCACCCTCCCCTACCTCCCATCCCCCATCAACCTTCAGTTTGTTCTCAGTTTTTAAGAGTCTCTTATGCTTTGACTCTCTCCCACTCTAAGCACTTTTTTTTTCCTTCCCCTCCCCCATGGGTTTCTGTTAAGTTTCTCAGGATCCACATAAGAGTGAAACCATATGTCTTTCTCTGTATGGCTTATTTCACTTAGCATAACACTCTCCAGTTCCATCCACGTTGCTACAAAGGGCCATACTTCATTCTTTCTCATTGCCACGTACTACGCCATTGTGTATATAAACCACAATTTCTTTATCCATTCATCAGTTGATGGACATTTAGGCTCTTTCCATAATTTGGCTATTGTTGAGAGTGCTGCTATAAACATTGGGGCACAAGTGCCCCTATGCATCAGCACTCCTGTATCCCTTGGGTAAATTCCTAGCAGTGCTATTGCTGGGTCATAGGGTAGGTCTATTTTTAATTTTCTGAGGAACCTCCACACTGTTTTCCAGAGTGGCTGCACCAATTTGCATTCCCACCAACAGTGCAAGAGGGTTCCCATTTCTCCACATCCTCTCCAGCATCTATAGTCTCCTGATTTGTTCATTTTGGCCACTCTGACTGGCATGAGGTAATATCTGAGTGTGGTTTTGATTTGTATTTCCCTGATGAGGAGCAACGTTGAGCATCTTTTCATGTGCCTGTTGACCATCCAGATGTCTTCTTTAGAGAAGTGTCTATTCATGTTTTCTGCCCATTTCTTCACTGGGTTATTTGTTTTTCATGTGTGGAGTTTGGTGAGCTCCTTATAGATTTTGGATACTAGCCCTTTGTCCGATATGTCATTTGCAAATATCTTTTCCCATTCCGTTGGTTGCCTTTTAGTTTTGTTGGTTGTTTCCTTTGCTGTGCAGAAGCTTTTTATCTTCATGAGGTCCCAATAGTTCATTTTTGCTTTTAATTCCCTTGCCTTTGGGGATGTGTCGAGTAAGAGATTGCTACGGCTAAGGTCAGAGAGGTCTTTTCCTGCTTTCTCCTCTAGGCTTTTGATGGTTTCCTGTCTCACATTCAGGTCCTTTATCCATTTTGAGTTTATTTTTGTGAATGGTGTGAGAAAGTGGTCTAGTTTCAACCTTCTGCATGTTGCTGTCCAGTTCTCCCAGCACCATTTGTTAAAGAGACTGTCTTTTTTCCATTGGATGTTCTTTCCTGCTTTGTCAAAGATGAGTTGGCCATACGTTTGTGGGTCTAGTTCTGGGGTTTCTATTCTATTCCATTGGTCTCTGTGTCTGTTTTTGTGCCAATACCATGCTGTCTTGATGATGACAGCTTTGTAATAGAGGCTAAAGTCTGGGATTGTGATGCCTCTTGCTTTGGTCTTCTTCTTCAAAATTACTTTGGCTATTCGGGACCTTTTGTGGTTCCATATGAATTTTAGGATTGCTTGTTCTAGTTTCGAGAAGAATGCTGGTGCAATTTTGATTGGGATTGCATTGAATGTGTAGATAGCTCTGGGTATTATTGACATTTTGACAATATTTATTCTTCCAATCCATGAGCACGGAATGTTTTTCCATTTCTTTATATCTTCTTCAATTTCCTTCATAAACTTTCTATAGTTTTCAGCATACAGATCTTTTACATCTTTGTTTAGATTTATCCCTAGGTATTTTATGCTTCTTGGTGCAGTTGTCAATGGGATCAGTTTCTTTATTTGTCTTTCTCTTGCTTCATTATTAGTGTATAAGACTGCAACTGATTTCTGTACATTGATTTTGTATCCTGCAACTTTGCTAAACTCATGTATCAGTTCTAGCAGACTTCTGGTGGAGTCTATCAGATTTTCCATGTATAATATCATGTCATCTGCAAAAAGTGAAAGCTTAACTTCATATTTGCCAATTTTGATGCCTTTGATTTCCTTTTGTTGTCTGATTGCTGATGCTAGCACTTCCAACGCTATTTTAAACAACAGCAGTGAGAGTGGACATCCCTGTCGTGTTCCTGATCAGGGAAAAAGCTCAGATTTTCCCCATTGAGGATGATGTTAGCTGTGGGCTTTTCATAAATGGCTTTTATGATGTTTAAGTATGTTCCTTCTATCCTGACTTTCTCAAGGGTTTTTATTAAGAAAGGGTGCTGGATTTTGTCAAAGGCCTTTTCTGCATCTATTGACAGGATCATATGGTTCTTATCTTTTCTTTTATTAATGTGATGTATCGCATTTATTGATTTGCAAATGTTGAACCAGCCCTGCATCCCAGGAATGAATCCCACTTGATCATGGTGAACAATTCTTTTCATATGCTGTTGAATTCGATTTGCTAGTATCTTATTGAGAATTTTTGCATCCATCTTCATCAGGGATATTGGCCTATAGTTCTCTTTTTTTACTGGGTCTCTGTCTGGTTTAGGAATCAAACTAATACTGGCTTCATAGAATGAGTCTGGAAGTTTTCCTTCCCTTTCTATTTCTTGGAATAGCTTGAGAAGGATAGGTATTATCTCTGCTTTAAACATCTGGTAGAACTCCCCTGGGAAGCCATCTGGTCCTGGAATCTTATTTGTTGGGAGATTTTTGATGACTGATTCAATTTCTTTGCTGGTTATGGGTCTATTCAAGCTTTCTATTTCCTCCTGATTGAGTTTTGGAAGCGTGTGGGTGTTGAGGAATTTGTCCATTTCTTCCAGGTTGTCCAGTTTTTTGGCATATAATTTTTCATAGTATTCCCTGATAATTGTTTGTATCTCTGAGGGATTGGTTGTAATAATTCCATTTTCATTCATGATTTTATCTATTTGGGTCATCTCCCTTTTCTTTTTGAGAAGCCTGGCTAGAGATTTATCAATTTTGTTTATTTTTTTCAAAAAACCAACTCTTGGTTTTGTTGATCTGCTCTGAAGTTTTTTTAGATTCTATATTGTTTATTTCTGCTCTGATCTTTATTATTTCTCTTCTTCTGATGGATTTAGGCTGTCTTTGCTGTTCTGCTTCTGTTTCCTTTAGGTGTGGCGTTAGATTTTGTATTTGGGATGTGTCTTGTTTCTGGAGATAGGCCTGGATTGCAATGTATTTTCCTCTCAGGACTGCCTTCACTGCATCCAAACGCATTTGGATTGTTGTATTTTGATTTTCATTTGTTTCCATATATTTTTTAATTTCTTCTCTAATTGCCTGGTTGACCCATTCATTCTTTAGTAGGGTGTTCTGTAACCTCCATGCTTTTGGAGGTTTTCCAGACTTTTTCCTGTGGTTGACTTCAAGCTTCACTGCATTGTGGTCTGAAAGTATGCATGGTATGATTTCAATTCTTGTATACTTATGAGGGGCTGTTTTGTGACAAAGTATGTGATCTATCTTGGAGAATGTTCCATGTGCACTCGAGAAGAAAGTATATTCTGTTGCTTTGGGATGCAGAATTCTAAATATATCTGTCAAGTCCATCTGATCCAATGTATCATTCAGGGCCCTTGCTTCTTTATTGACCGTGTGTCTGATGATCTATCCATTTCTGTAAGTGGAGTGTTAAAGTCGCCTGCAATTACCACATTCTTATCAATAAGGTTGCTTATGTTTGTGAGTAATTGTTTTATATATTTGGGGGCTCTGTATTCAGCGCATAGACATTTATAATTGTTAGCTCTTCCTGATGGATAGACCCTGTGACTATTATATAATGCCCTTCTTCATCTCTTGTGACAGCCTTTAATTTAAAGTCTAGTTTGTCTGATATAAGTATGGCTACTCCAGCTTTCTTTTGGCTTCCAGTGGCATGATAAATAGTTCTCAATCTCAATCTGAAGGTGTCCTCAGGTCTAAAACGAGTCTCTTGTAGACAGCAAATAGATGGGTCTTGGTTTTTTTTATCCATTCTGATATCCTATGTCTTTAAGTTGGCACATTTATTCCATTTACATTCAGTGCTATTATAGAAAGATATAGGTTTAGAGTCATTGTGATGTCCGTAGGTTTCATGCTTGTAGCAATGTCTCTGGTACTTTGTCTCACAGGATCCCCCTTAGGATCTCTTGTAGGGCTGGTTTAGTGGTGATGAATTCCTTCAGTTTTTGTTTGTTTGGGAAGACCTTTATCTCTCCTTCTATTCTAAATGACAGACTTGCTGGATAAAGGATTCTCGGCTGCATATTTTTTCTGTTCATCACATGGAAGATCTCCTGCCATTCCTTTCTGGCCTGCCAAGTTTTAGTAGAGAGATCAGTCATGAGCTTCATAGGTCTCCCTTTATATGTTAGAGCACGTTTATCTCTAGCTGCTTTCAGAATTTTCTCTTTATCCTTGTATTTTGCCAGTTTCACTCTGATATGTCGTGCAGAAGATCGATTCAAGTTACATCTGAAGGGAGTTCTCTGTGCCTCTTGGATTTCAGTGCCTTTTTCCTTCCCCAGATCCGGGAAGTTCTCAGCTATGATTTCTTCAAGTACACCTTCAGCACCTTTCCCTCTCTCTTCCTCCTCTGGAATACCAATTATGCCTATATTATTTATCTTTAGTGCATCACTTAGTTCTCTAATTTTCCCCTCATACTCATGGATTTTTTTACCTCTTTTTCTCAGCTTCTTCTTTTTCCATAATTTTATCTTCTAGTTCACCTATTCTCCCCTCTGCCACTTCAACCTGAGCCGTAGTTGTCTCCAGTTTATTTTGCAGCTCGTTGATAGCATTTTTTAGCTCCTCCTGGCTATTCCTTAGTCCCTTGATCTCTGTAGCAAGAGATTTTCTGCTGTCCTTCATACTGTTTTCAAGCCCAGCAATTAATTTTATGACTATTAATCTAAATTCACTTTCTGTTATATTGTTTAAATCATTTTTGATCAGTTCGTTAGCTGTTGTTATTTCCTGGATGTTTTTCTGAGGGGAATTCTTCCGTTTCATCATTTTGGATAGTCCTGGAGTGCTGCAGCACTGAGGGCACTTCCCCTGTGCTGTCTTGAATAACTTGTGTTGGTGGGCCGGGCGGCAGTCAGACCTGATGTCTGCCCCCAGCCCACCGCTGGGGCCACAGTCAGACTGGTGTGTACCTTCTCTTCCCCTCCTCTAGGGGCGGGATTCACTGTGGGGTGGCATGGCCCCTCTGGGCTACTTGCACACTGCCAGGCTTGTGGTGCTGGTGATCTGGCGTATTAGCTGGGGTGGATAGGCAAGGTGCACGGGGGTGTGAGGGGCAGGCTCATCTCGCTTATCCTTTGGTGATTTGCTTTGGGAGGGCCCCTGTGGCACCGGAGGGAGTCAGACCCACTGCCAGACAGATGGATCTGCAGAAGCACAGTGTTGGGTGTTTGCATGGTGCAAGCAAGTTCCCTGGCAGGAACTGATTCCCTTTGGGATTTTGGCTTGGGGATGGGCAAGAAGATGGCGCTGGAGAGGCCTTTGTTCCCAGCCAAGCTGAGCTCTGTTATCCGGGGCTCAACAACTCTCCCTCCTGTTGTCCTCCAGCCCTCCCGTTCTCCAAGCAGAGCTGTTAGCTTATAACCTTCCAGATGTCAAGTCCCTCTTGCTGTCGGAACACACTCCGTCTGGCCCCTCTGCTTTTGCAAGACAGACTCGGGGGCTCTGCTTGGCCAGTGGTCCGCCCCTCTGACCTGGCTCCTTCCCGCCAGTCTGTGGAGCGCGCACCGCCTCTCCGCCCTTCCTACTCTCTTCCGCGGGCCTCTCATCTGCGCTTGGCTCCGGAGACTCCCTTCTGCTAATCTTCTGGTGGCTTTCTGGGTTATTTAGGCAGGTGTAAGTGGAATTTAAGTGATCAGCAGGATGAGCAGTGAGCCCAGCGTCCTCATACGCTGCCATCTTCCCAGGATCCTCTATGACATTTTTGAATAAATATTTCTCCATTTTCTGTTTGTCTTTCTTTTCCAGAGGCTTTATATGATTTTTTTTTTAATTTCCGATAGAGAGAGAGAGAGAGCACAAAAGGGAAGAGGGGCAGAGGAAGAGAAAGAAAGAATCATGGTCTGATGCCATGACTCTGGGATCATGACCTGAGCTGAAATCAAGAATTGGACATTCAAGTGACCAAACCACCCAGGAGCCACTGTATGATTTTTTTAATGTTTATTTATTTATTTTTAGAAAGAGACAGAGTGAGCAGGGGAGGAGCAGTGGGAGGGTGGAGAGAATCCCAAGCAGGATGCATGGGTTGATCCCACAAACTGTGACATCATGACCTGAGCTGAAATCAAGAGTCAGATGCTTAACTGACTGAACACCTCATGCTGTCCTGCTGGAATTTGATCCTTGCTCTGACGTTTCTTAAGATATTTGTTCAATCACAAAGTTCATTTTACACTAAATATCTCATTCCTCTAACATTTCCCTCTGAACACTCCCTAACATTTTCTCTCAAATGCTCACTTTTCAACTTAAGAAGAGACAGTTGAACAGAGTAAATACATTGTTACATGATACGCTATTATTGATTAGGAATTGATAAATAGCTATGTATTTATGTTTCTGATGAGATAGTAGAAAGAGCACTGGAACATGAGTACAAAGAATTGGGACATTACTAAACATGTGCCCTTTGGGAATGTTCCAACAAAGAGTTTTGGCTGCAGTTTATTTAAGGCTAACATAATGGAGTTTAAAACCTGTAATATTTGTTCCACAGCTATATTTTCCATATTCATAGTGAATTCTGTGGTAATTACCATTTGTAATAAAAATTATTTCTAAATCCTAAAAAAAAACCATTTTGTTTAAGGTCATAGGTCAGTCTTTACAAGAATCTGTAGAGTGGAATATCAGGATGTTAGTATGCAAAGTTAGAAAATAATGAGGCTAAGCATAAAAGGTTAAGTTATAAAAAGTTCACAGAGTAAGATGTATTGGTCTTAAAGTCTTAACTATATTTCATAGTCTGTACTGAGTATTAGTTTTCCAACACTGAAAACGATCATCTTGTCATCAATTATGTGAGCCTGGAGTAAATAAAATTATCAACGGTACTTAGCATTTCATCAGTGAGGAAGCTTTGCACATTTCTTTGTGATAATAAGAAGGGAAGGATATTTTTCTAAATCTCATGGACACATAGAATATAAGAAGGCTCATTTGGTACACTGATCATCAAATCTCTCAAGGTCCATACAAAATTAAGTGCAATTAAGATCAAATTAATGTTGGTATTTAATGACAGTAAGAAATTAATTTTCCACAGTATCCTCCATAGAACAAAATAGAAGTGGCTTTCAAATAAGTATAAAGCTTCTTATGAGAGTTTGTTCTAAGGATGAAATTTAAAATCTCTCACCACAGGGCAACAGAAGTCTATATCTGTATTTGTTACCCATGCAAAGAAAGAAAGTTGTGTCTACACAAATAATTACAGTAATCACATTGAAAATGTGGATTCTAAACTTTGGCTCCCCCATTTTCTTAGATATGTGGGAAAATTTGAAAAAAAATACACATTTGTTTTTATAGAATTATTCAGATAATTATGTTAGCCACTTTTCCTTGTCTGAAGCAACATCTGTGTATTTAATAATAAATAATGTCATTAAATAGACTAACCATGACACTAAGCTTTAAAGACTACATTTTTCTTAGTCAGTAATGCAAACATGAAATTCTAAAATTCAATATTTTCCCAGTCATTATTCTTCTGTGTCTGAAAAATAAAGCACTTTTTTTTTAAGTTTTGGAGCAGAAACAAAAGGACACATTTAATTGTAACATTTGTCAATCTTACTATTTCTTAATCAAAATTCTTGCCCTATATAATTTTCTCAGCATCTGATGTGATTGTTTGCCAGGAAAATGATAGTAATTATGAAAGTATAGAAATGCCTTGCTAAAGAAAAACTTTAGTAATTATTCTCAACACAGCACTTAAAGCAAATCAGAAATGCTTTTAATTTGAATGCCCAAAGAATAAATTCAGAAATATCATTTTTATCTTCATGGAAATGTTGTCTCTTACAATAATCACATTTGTATTCTCAATCCATTTCTTCAAAGGAGTGTGAAGAGACATAAATGAACTCCATTAACCCTGAGTAGCAATTTTTGCCCCAATGGTGTTTAGCAAGGTCTACTCTGGTGATCAACAAGCTCAGGTACAGAAAAGTTAAGTGACCTGTTTAAAGTCCATAATGATTCAGGGGAAAGACCAAAACTAGAAGATACACCAGGATCCCAAAGCACCTTATCTTAAGGATAGAGTTTATCATTCATTCCCCACAAGCAATTAAAATAAGATTGTTTTACATGTTTTCAAAAAGGATTTAACTCATTGAAAAATACAAAGCATATTTCTTTAAGGTCTAACAGTGACAGTTAATTATAAATGTCAACTTGGCCATACACCAAGATGTTTCATCAAACAATGGTCTAGATGTTGCTATGAAGGCGTTTTTAGGTTTTGGACATGTCAGCTCCCACAATTGCCTGAGTCAGTTCTTAAAATCTCTATATACACACAAATAAATTATATATATAATTAATATATAATAAAATATATCTCATTAGTTCTGTTTCTCTGGACAATCCTGACGAATACAGCCACCACTCCCACAACAGGAACAGAAAGAGCTAAGAATGATGGAAGAGTATTTCAAATCTGTTAAGACAAGTGCTGTCCCGGCACCTGAGAATGACATATTGGTTTCTCACTAGTATGAAACTTTGTTTTTTACTTTAAGTGGAAAGAAATAGCTACAGCCTGAAAAGGCAAGATTATTGGAGATTAAAGGAAACCAAAAGAAGAGACAGCTAACTGACTACAAGGGCAAAAAAAGATATCAAGAAATAGTACCTCTGGAAAAGGAATGAGAGAATTTTAAAAAAGGAATTATTGTGGGTTATGGAAACCCATTTGCATATAATAGTCTATTTCCACCTGAGATAGTTCTTGAGTTAAAAGACAAAGCTGGTTGCACCCATTTTGTGCTAGTTACCCACTGGGGAAAGGAAATATCTGATTTATAGCATTTGTCAATTTCTGTAGTATAAGTAATTTTGTCACTGCCAATTTCAAGGTATTAACTCAAAGTCACTGAACACAGACCCAGAAAGAGATGTATACAATTGACATTCACATGAAATGGTAGATTAAGAGACAGTTTCAGAAGCCCACTGGGTGCAGCCCTCTTTCTGAGCTAACACTATCTGGATCAGTAGAAAACAGGAGAAAATGCTCATATTTTAAACATTGTCTTATCTCCCATCCTCCAAAGTAGTTGGTTAACTCAGTTTACAACCCCCACCCCTGTATTAAAGGAAAATATGCCCACCCCTTTTCTCAAGGGTGGACATTGGGAAAAAAACACAGAAGCAGTGATCTTAGCTCTACTGTGTTGTATACAGAGGGGAGCAAATAAAATGCAGTGAAGAGTACTTGCTTTTTGTACAATGACAGTCAAAAGTACAGACAACTTCAAAGACTTCCCTGGAAGTAGTGTTCAGATGCAAAACAAAAAACAACAATAAAAAAAAAAAAACAAGAGTAAATGTGATAAGCCATGACTAATGCCAACTATTGAGGCAGTTACGAGCATTTCTTGGAAGGAGTTGTGGGGGAGTAGGGAGTTAAAAGCATCATTTCCTAATTTGTTATCACTTTTTGCTTCCAGAATTTTATCTCTATCTATTTAACATTTCATTATCAAATGGAAAACTTCTTCATATTGATATGAACTATTTTTTCCAGGGGAATGATGGTCTATAGTGAAATACTGTAATGGATTTACTCTGTTGAACAGCATGTTCACAACACAGAGGTAATTTTTATTTTTGCTTTTCAAAAACCGGTTTGTGTCTTACACATAATTTCTGAAATAGAACAAATCAAGTCATAGTCATGAAATGTGGTCATCGACTTTAAGTACTTTATTTTAGCTTCCCTTTGAAGAATAAAATCTTTTGATGCTTTTGATGACACAGAAATGGGAAAATATCACCTTTCAGTGCTTTTCAGTGAAGGGAAACAAAGATTGATTTTACCAGTGTATTTACACTGATCATGCACAGGGTGTTTATTTACAATAAATATTCTTCCTCTCACCGCATAAACTGCCTCTCTTCTCCCATCTCAGCTGCCTTCTCCCCTCCTAACAGTTATTTTCCCACCTGCTACCCCATCAATGAACTGGTTCTCACCTCCACAGGAGAAAAGTCAAACTCTCAGATAGCTGGCTGGACATTTCAGATACCAACTTTAGAGTTAAAAAAAAAATGCCAGAGATAAAAGAGAGGTTGCCATTTAACTTGAAGAAAGTTAAGAAGACTCCAGGACATGATGTACTTTAAAGCAGGAGAAGATTTCAATTGAAACGGGGCGTTTAGTGAATTATCAGCCTGATTTTATGGACTTCTCAGAAAAAGAAATGTCTTGCATAAAAGGTAAGAATAGCTTCTTATGCTCTAGGGCTTAACATCAAGAGGAACACTTTAAATTTCCTATTGGCACATCTGACTAAAAAAAAAAAAAGAAAAGAAAAATGAAACCAACCAGCCATGAAAATACATCTCACCATTTCTTCTTGGCTCAAAGCCTCAAGGTATTAAAGTCTATTTCTGTTAGAGTGCTTGCTTCATTAAGAAACTTTTTCTCTAACATCATTTTTTAAAAATCCTGCCTAACCTTTCTTTTTGAAGTAGCAGCAGGGAGGGGACAAGGGGCTAAACCACTCTGCTGCACAATTGAGAATGAGCAGAAGGGGAACATTTGTCTCTCCTTAAAAGCAGCAGGGACTGACCAGGAATAAGGGTACTTCTCCCTAATAAGTATGCAGGCTCTTCCCTAGCAATTAACGAATGTAAATGTGGTATGTTTGTTGGGAGGATTGAAAATGATTTTTTTCAGCCACCCTTAGCCCTTTTATAGAAAGAATACTTTGTGCAGGTTTCTATCTTCATTTCATTGGTTTAGTTAGACTTGAAGGAAATCAGTTTCAGCAATTACCAGCCTGTTAACAAAGACACATTATCAGATATTTCCTTAAATCCAGCTCTTAAATTTGCATTCTCCTCACTGTTTTCCATCAAATTTCTGCCTTGCGATTCAATTCCTGTCAGTCATGCAGCAAGCCGTGACTTGACCACATATATCAAATTCCCAGATTTCACCGACTTCCCCAAGGTGTTCAAATATCATACATGGCTCCGCTCTAAAGGAACAATATGAAATTTTAAATATGAAAACATGGGTAATTAAATGTATTTAAGTATAAATAAATAGAGCATAATGAAGCCCAATTGTTTACCCCAAAAGGAAATTTGAAAAGCTCTCCTCTCTGAATAAGAAAGATAACTGTCACAAATTCATGGGCTTTAATTTAATATAAAGGAAAGTCATTGAGGTCCAACAGTTAGAATTTGGAGCAAAATAAGATTGTGTTAGAGACAGAAATTATTCAGGGCGGTGAGAAGGAGTGAGAGAACTTAAATCAGAGAGGGGATTTTATAAAATGTCTTTTTTTTCAATATATGAAATTTATTGTCAAATTGGTTTCCATACAACACCCAGTGCTCATCCCAAAAGGTGCCCTCCTCAATACCCATAACCTACCCTCTCCGCCCTCCCACCCCCCATCAACCCTCAGTTTGTTCTCAGTTTAAAATGTCTTTTTAAAACACACAGGTTAGATTATATTTTGTTAAAGAACAATTTCCAAAAAGAAGTCAAGTCGTGACTCTCATATAAAATGAACACATATTAAAGATTTCATTTGATTCAATATTGAGGGAATTGATCAGATGTTGCATCCAATTCAAAGGTTACATCATAAGGAGGATCATAAGGGAAAATGGAGTAAATGTTGAAATAAATTTATAAATAGACACAAAACTGGCTTTTTAATGATGGGGAGGGAAAGAAAAATGAATTTGTATGTCTATAGACAAGACTTTCAATTATTGTCAGTCATCTACAACTTACAGAGTTGTAGGTAGAATGATTCAAAGGCTAGAATCAGAAAGACTGATGCTGGTTGCCAGTAGGTTGTTAACTAGATTACCAACTTACTAAAATACTGAGATAATTTGCATGAAATATCTCTAATGTAGTAAGAGCTCTCTAAATGTAGTAAAAGCTCTATAAATGTTTGACAGTAATTTTTATCAATAACTGGAAAAGTGTTTTTAAAAAGCACAAACAAATGTCTAATAAATACATGTGCTATTTGGTGTAGGTTTTTTTGGCTATTCTAACATCTTATTTCTATTTAATTTGTACTTACAAAAAATGTTCAAGGTAGTAGAGATGAAGGTAGATGATCTCTCTGAATATATCAAGTATGCAGGTATATTCTCAGATGCTGTTAAGAAAGCAAAAATGCATGATGATATTTAATATAATATAATATAATATAATATAATATAATATAACAAATATAATACCAGCCAAAGTTATCCAAATACAATGAGTTCCTTTATAGCAATTTGGGTGTTAAGGCTTTATAGACTGAATGTTTGAGTTCCTGCAAAATTTATATGTTGGAATTTCATGTTCCCCAATATGATAGTATTTGGAGGTGGAGCTTTTACAGGTAATTAGGTCATAAGAGAGGAGCCCTCATGAATGGGATTAATGCTCTGATTTTTTATTTTTATGTTAAAAAATTTTAATTCCAGTATAGCTAACATAGAGTGTTGTATCAGTTTCAGGTGTGCAATATAGTGATTCAACAATTCTATATATTACTCAGTGCTCACCATGATAACTGTAATGCCCTTATTTTTTAAAACTGACAACACATGGGATTATTCTTTCTGTTCTCTGCCAAGTGAGGACACAAGAAGTCATCAGTCTTTGACCCGAAAAGGGGTCCCACAGAACCCAACTATGTTGGTACACTGATCTCAAATTTCCAGCCTCCAGAACTGTGAAAAATACATTTCTGTTGTTTATAAGCCACTGAGATTGTGATACTTTATTACAGTAGCTGGAACTGACTAAAACAAGGCTATTCTAAAATAATCAAACTCAGGGCACTTGGGTGGCTCAGTTAAGTGTTGGATTCTTCATTTCAGCTTAGGTGATGATCTCATGGTTTGTGGGATCATGCCCTACCTCAGGCTCTGTGCTGACAGTGCAGAGTCTGCTTGAGATTCCTTCTCTCTCTCCCTGTCTCTCTGCTCCTCCTCCACTTTCTCTCTCTCTCTCAAAATAAATAAATAAACATTTAAAAAATAATAAAATAAATAACCAAACTCAGTGGTTGCTTACGAATGAAACCTAATCACACTGACCAGGTGTAGAAGGATAAGAACATGCCAGTGAGGTGAAGGGCATAACCATGAGAAACTGGAAGTGAGGAGACCCTCAAGAGTAGGAGAATGAGATTTGGAGTCAAGCAAACCTGGAATTGGATTCTTTTCTCCACCTGTCATGAGTTTAGACAAGTTATTCTGTAACCCTAATGTTACAATTTCTTCATGTGCAACATCAGGTTGTATAAAAACAGAATGAAATCAATAGAAGTTCCCAAATTCTACATTGCAAAAGCTTGAGAAAGACAATATACTCTGCAACTTTATGTAAAGCTGTGTGGGTGCATATATACCTGGGTGGGTGTGGTTAGATCACATTTACTCAGATAATGTAAGGAGTTTGTTGAGAAGGATGGATATTGCAGAGGAGGGGATTTTTTCTGGTCCTCCGATGAAATGAGATAACACGTCAAAAGGATAAGAAGTATCTATCAGTGGTAAAAACTCCATAATTGTAATGTAGTAGCTATGCTCTTATCTAAGGTGATGTTGATCATCAATTGGATCAGTAAATTAAAATTATTTAAAACATAGAACCTTTAAAAATGATATACACAAAGCTTTAAACATTTTGTTGCCTATCAAGATACTACTTTACATTCATTTATGAATTTTGTTTTATAGAGTCAAGGCTTATTTTTTAACTGTTCTTGCTATTCAAAATTGTATAGACCTAAAATGGAATAACAATTTTAAAGAACTGTGAACTTTGCTAAATGTAGGTGCCTTCTCAATGTTATAGTTTTTTTTTTTCCCATTTACTGTTGTCTCATTTATAAAGTGAATGCAAATTTTATGGGTCTTGAAACTCATATAATTGTGTGATCTGTTTAAGAACAATAACACAAATTTGTGAAAACAAAATTTAGTAAGAAAATTAATATTTATTTAGAAGGAGAAAAATAATCATAACAAAATTTTCCAAAGAGCTGATAAGTTCCCATAAAATTACAAAATTGTCTTAATGTCATTTTTTAATAATTATCTATTTGCCATAAATCCATACTTGGTTCTATATTTTGGGCTGCATAATTTTGACTCCCTCTTCATATGACAATACTATTGTAATATCGCTAATTGCAATGAGAATAGAAAGATCACTAATCTTTCCTCTAGAATTATTGATTGAAATTTTCTTTTTTTAAAAAAAATGAGCTTTTAGCTTTATAACTCATTACTGGTTACGACATAAACATATTTACAATTACTATCAAATTTATATAGGGCATTTTGACTTTTCTGGAATAGTGATTAATCGTAAATACTCTATGAATTGATGATATACATTAACCAGGGTTTCAGGGTTTCTTGTTATTGTGGGGTTATAGGAGTATTGACAGGTTGAAGGATTTGGAAGACTTCTCACAAGCCTGCTTCTGGCTTTATACATTTCAGATCTACCCCAAAACTTCTGGTTCCAAGCACAAGCAAATTCCCATGTTTTTGTGATGCCTGGTGAGTCAGTACAAAGGACTAAGTACTCTTCCTGGAAGTATTCTTATAGCAGGGTAGTTAACAATAACTTCACATTTGTGCAAACAAAATCTGACTTCCAACAACATAAATACACTGCATGAAGCCCAAATGAATGTACCCACAACTGAACCACACCTTACCTAGACGTCAGTATCTGCCCCATTTCAACACCACACACTTAAAGCACAATCAAAGGTAACTTGGAGTGGAACACACTGAGGTCTTAACCAGTTGAAATTGATATATTTTACTTTCAAAATTTTACAAAAACACATTACTAGGGCCTCCCTCAGAACTTGAAAGGAACTTGTACTGATGAGAGACCCTAAAAGCCACTCCCTTGATGCTACATCTGTCTCTGTCCACTCCTCATTTAAAACAATATTAAAAAAAAAAAACTATTTTATTTATTCTTTCCAAGATGTTGTAATTTGTTTTTGTGGAAAAAAATAATTATTTTATTTTATAAAATTCCATCAGTTTATGTAATATCTAATTGAATTACATACAAATAGTAACATGTATTATAGGTTCAATATTTGGAGACAAATATAACCAATTCTGAGTGTGTGTGTGTGTGTGTGTGTGAACAGACTGGTCTTTCTATACAATGGGACACTTAATACATAACAATAAAAAGGGAATACACTTTCAATACATGGGACAACATGGATGATTCTTAAAATAGTCATATTGAGTGAAAGAACTCCAATTTAAAAAAGCATATAGCATATGGTTCTATTTACATAAAACTGTACAGGATACAAACTACAGTCACAAAAAAGCAGGTAGTGGTTATGGAGAGGCCTGGGAGGCATGTGTGGGATTACAATCATGAAAGAGGATACTTTTGAGTATGATAGATATGTTCACTATCTTGACTGTGATGATGGCTTCTTGGGTTTATATATGTGTTGAAACTTATTAAATTGTCCTCTTTTAAAATATGCAGTTTTTTAAATATCAATTTTGCCTCAGTAAAACTTTTAAAAATATGTGGCCTGCTTGCTAAAGAAGGAAAGGAATTATACCCCAAAGACACTCTAGTATTTGGATAACATGTTCCAGAAGGAACCAGGAAACAGTGCCTTGGTATAGATGCTGTTTCAGGGAAGGTTGAATGGAAATCTGGATGAGTACAAGTGTGTTGATATGGGGGCGCACCACAATGACATAGGGTTTAACACCCTCTCAGTTTCCCCAGGTAAAGGATTTCATACATCACATACATTAGAAGCTTGGAAGAAGCAGTGTCCCACATTAATAGACTGTGCAGATTATAGAGGAAGGAATCAAAATATCCCAAGGAGTAGACATGCTATAATAGATATGCAATATAAGTTTAGAGAACCTACCAGGTGACACTCTTCCTAAATAGCTCCCATAGATATTCTGTGTGCCAAGGCAATAAGAAATGTGCAGGTGAATGGGTCACCATTATTCACTGGTAGTTCAATGCTATTTATTCTCTGTAGGACAGGGCTGATGGTGGGAGATACTGTGACAGAACTGGGCTCCCTGTTAACAGTGAAGATAATATATTGATTGTTCCACATCCTGTTCTAACTGTAAATGGGCAAATAAAAGAACTATGACTGATAAGGGCATGGATGCCCAAACCTCAGAAATAAAGGATTGGGTCACTCCATGAGGCAAAACAACTTGATAAACTAGCCATAGAGAAGGGGAATTTAGGATGGGTGAAAGAGGAGTTTGATAAAGAGTATCCATTATGGCCTCAGGAATGTAGTAATGGTGCTTGTATTTTGTCCCAGTAATACTTGTCTTGTATGTTTCCTAGGAACTATGACCAATTGAGATCCTGAAGAACCAGGGACTGGATGAAATAAACTCAATGTAAGAAAAAGGTGGATCTAAGTGATGCGAATTTTGAACTATAGTAGTTGCTGTTGGTGCTCTAATCAGATAAGCTGTTGAGTGTTGGCTGCTAATAGCTCTGAAGCCCTCCTCTCCAGAGCACCATCTTTTCTGAATAGGAACCACCTCACTGGCAATGCTACCCTCCTAAAGAAACCCCTAAAGAAACCACTTGCCAATGATTGGTTGACTTGGGGATATAAAGGTTCCTTGACTCAAGGCTGAAACAATTTAATAAGATGAGCTGGGAGCTTGTCACTAACTGAGAGTATATCCTCACTCACTTTCTTCCTTCTATCTTGTTTCCCTCACTCTCCCTTCTCCAAAATTACTTACTCAAGAATCCCTGCCTCAGGCTCTGTTTTCAGAAAAATAGATGTAAGACAATGGGTTTCTGCATTTTAGTTATGTCTCAATTCTCAATTTCTTTAGAATTGTTTTAGTTCTGCTAGTCAGTCTTCTGAAGGGTTATGTGATCAAATATGTGGGTTAATAAAGGCTGGACTTCAAGCAGACATTAGGGAAGTCCTAAACCCAAATAATAGTTTTAGCATTTTGCTCATCAAAATTTCTATGCAATGTTAAACCAGGGGAATAATAATTTAATAAGAAACTGCTTTCATTGATGATAATATAGCTTCATGAAAATGAGGTAGAAATAACTTTTGTATAAAAATCCTTTTATACAGCAAATGCTTTTTGTAAATGCTAAGTACATAAGATACTAAAATAATAGCAATAAACTTTTCATTTGTATATATCAGCTCCTTCCAAAGGAGCACCAATGCTATTGCCTGGTAGTGTGAAGTGCTCTGTTGTTATCCCTTGATGGGTCAACACACAATCTGGTGTGTCTCAAGGGAGCCAAATTTCATGGGGCCTGCCATTTATGTGTTATTCAAAATAATTATTCATTGTTCAAATAACCTGCTAAAAAATTATTAATGGGGTGAAAAAAACACCCCATTACAATCCGCTTGGGCAATGCAGTTTGAAAATGACACTACACTATAGTAACAAACTTTATGGATGAATAAAGATATCTATACAGTCTATCAACTTTTTTTACCTTTCTTTAAAAAGTAATAATTAGGCATAAACCATATAACCAATTAAGGTGGCTTTGTTTAATAAATTATTGAAAATTCAGTCCAATAAAGTATTTCAAGACCATTAAATATCAAGTTATGGAGGGGCACCTGGGTGTCTCAGTCAGCTAAGGGTCTGGCTCTTGGTTTTGGCTCAAGTCATGATCTCATGCTTTTGTGAGTTTCAGCCCCACACCAGGCTCTCTACTGACAGTGCAGAGCCTGATTGGGATTCTTTCTCTTTCCCTCTCTTTCTGCCCCTCCCCATGATGATTACTCCATGATTACATCCATGATGATTACTCTCACCGTCTCTATCTCTCTCAAAATAAATAAATACACTTAAAAACTAAAACTAAAACTAAAAAATCAAGTTATGGAAAAATACATATGATAATATAATAACACTGTATTGACTGGGAAAATCAGATTACAGAATAATATGTAAACCTTGACCCCTTTTACATATAAAAGTAAATTATAAGATATGTCTACCTGTGTATGTGCATATGTTATGTGTGTATATATATGCATATGTACATATATATGCACAAATATTTATATATTAAATAAATTTTAAATATATATTTACAAATGTAAATATATATTCAACAGATTTCTGCATTTTAAGAGCATATTATTTCCTCCTGCTCCTTCCTTTCCCACCCACAATTGGTACAACCCTCTGTCATTCTTTAGCACCACTCTGTGTTTAATTAAGTCTTAAAATATTAGATTAGGAAGATTCTTAGTTATTAACTAGTCTAAGTCGCTAGTCAAAACCACATTTTGATGTGGAAAATTTGACTTTCAGTGACAGTGCAGTAGTAGTGAGTGCAAAACCTCACTTGGTAGCAGAATCAAACTATTGTAAATTCTTCCTTGAGTAGTTTCTTTTCTCCTAACTGCTCTGATGATGATGATGATGATTACCAGAAATGTTATTTATCATGATTGTCTTCAATAAGTCTTCAAATTTTGCACTCAGAAGTACAGCAGCCTCCAAAAACATTTCTTAAAATGTTGGAAGATATACAACACTAAAGCATCTTTTCTTTCAGCTACAAATCCTCCCTGTCTTCAACATTTCCTAATAAACCTTTGTTTCTTCAACTAAACTAAAAAATAAAGCTGTATTTGAAAACTTATGGAGACATTGGACATATCTCACTAAGAGGAGGATTGTTAGGAAGTTATTTCATATATGTTTCCTATGATAAAAATCCTGAACTGGCATTGAAGTTATAGAAAGCTGGAAAGAAGGAGAGAAAAAATTGAAAGCATTTATTAGCTAAACCTAATAAGTATTTTTGGTAATAAAAGAAAGCATTATTAATAGGTGCCCTTAATACTTAAAAGAAAGTTATATTTAGGGGAAAACTTTCATAACTAGGCTATTAGTACCCTGAAGTTATTTGTCAGCACTAGACACCTGTTCCACTTAGCTTAAGAAAAAATCATTGTTTGTGGAGGATCCCCCTTCTGGGTGGAATAGAGTTGATTGCACCAGACAAAGTCTCCTTTATAACCCTTAGGGAAAAATTTGTAGAAACCATCTAATTTTAAAGGCTTCAGACAGTTAGGGAATCAATGAACACTAGATGAAAAAAGTTCTAGGGAAGGAAGAAGAACCCTTCCCAGGTGAGGTTTGAGAAAGATGTTGTTCTCTTCCTGCCCAGGGCCACTTGCCAATTATGGGCTTGAGCTGCAGGAATTGGGCTTGGCCCTAAAAAAACCATGGGTGGGGGAAAAAGGAATAAAACAAAACTTTGAGTAGTCCAATGAGAATGGAATGGAAGAATGGGAAATTTGAGCAGCCTCAGATACGTGTCTTATCTTATTCACAAAACACTTGCTCAGTTCTATTCCTGCCCTGGATGCTAGAGAGGGATGGCGGGCAGAATTCCGAAGACCTCTGTAGCCCCCAAATTCCATCCACTGGCTATTCAATCAAATCCCAATTTAGGTACTACTGTAAGGAACTTGGTATGTGTAATTAAGGTTATATGTAAACTGACCTTGAAGAAGGGAGATTATCTTGGATTATCCAAATGACCCGAGTGCAATCACCTAAACCCACAATATTACAAGAGGAAGATGGAAGACCCTGTCAGAGAAATGTGGCAAAAGAAGAATGCAGAGGGTAGATGAGCCAGAAGGGAGGTGAGAGAGTGTCAAAACATGCAAGGACTTGACCCACCATTGTTGTCTTTGAAGATGGAGGAAGGGAGCTACAAGACAAGGAGTGCAGCATCCTCTCTAAACTGAGAGCATCCCCTGACCAACAGCCAGCAGGAACACAGGGACCTCAGGTCTACAGCTGCAAGGGACTGGATTCTGTCACCAACTTGAATGAATTTGGGAATGAATTCTTCCCCAGAGCCTAAAAAAAGAACAAAGTATACAGATGCCTTAATTTTGGCCCAAAGGAAGGAGCTACCTAAGCCATGCTGGGCCTAGACTTGTGACCTGTATAACTGTTAGATAATATATGCGTATTATTTTCAGCTGCTTAATTGTGGTGATTATTTTTTATGACAGCAATAGGAATTGAATACAAATTTTGGTGTCATGAGTGGGATGATGCTGCAACAAATGTCTAAAACTGTGGAAGTGGATTTGAAATTGGACATGGGAGAGGCTGGATGAATTTGGGGGATCATGGTAGACAAAGCTTAGCCTGCGTTGAATAGAAATATGCACAGAAATATGGGCACTAAAGATGCTGCTTGTTAAGAGCTGAACAGAAATTGAGGCATATGTTATTAGAAACAGAGATCTTTATTACATACCAGCAGAATGCTTAAAGGAATCATGTCCTGCAGTTATAGGGAAAGCAGAATTTGTAAACGATGAAATTGGACATTTAGCTGAGGAGATTTCCAGCAAAGTATAGTAGAGGCAGTCTGGCTTCTCCTTGTCATTTATAATAAAATGCAAGAGGAGAACAAAAGGAAGATCTGCCCAAAAAATGCCATCAGGACCTGGTAATTTAGGAAATTCTTAACTTTGTCAGATGATAAAGATGCTAAAGTTAAGAGATGCATTGTCTGGAAAGTACACTCTAAAGAGAAAGTTGGGGGTGTGACCCTACAATCCTTCCCTGAACACTCAAAGATCAAAAGGTAAGAGCGAAGCAGTGGAAGAAGAAGAAAGGCAGATCAATGGAAGTCAGAGAGATTTGAAGTGTGAGGACTCCAACCACAGTTGCTGGCTTTGGAGATGGAGGAATGAGGCTATAAGCCAGGGCCTACGGGTAGCCTTGAGAAGCTTAGAACAACCCCTGGCCAAGAGCAAGCAAGAAGACATTAGTCCTAAAACCATAAAGAGCTGAATTCTGCTCATTTTTTGAATGAAGTTGGAAGTGAATTTTCCCCCTGGCTAGGCCAATTCTTGATTTTGGTTTTATGAGATCTGGACCATATAAATTAGACAGGCCTGACAGATTTCTGAGCTGTAGAACTGTTATTTCCAGTAATAGTAAATAGTTAATTTCCATTGTTTTTAGCTGTTAAGGTTGTAATTTGTTACACCAGCATTGGAAAACTAATATACTTCTGGAAGGCAGAATAAAACCCTCAATGTTCTTTCAAGATTAGGATACAGAGGCCAAACCAGAGGAAGGGCTTTGCTTCAAACATATGGCTCAGATATTCTGGAATGTATCTGTCAATTTGTGAAGCCCTGCAGAATGGAAACCTAAGAGCTGTGCTGAGAGCATCTAGAGGGAAGGGTTGGATCTCCTGTAGCCTTTTAGGGCTTTGTAAACAGAGAAATACCAGACCCTCAGTCATAAGTCCTTGCAGCATAGGTACAAGAATTTGAATGAATCTAATACAAACTGTAACTCAGCTCCAGTTTGTATCAATTACTGATCAGGTAATCATACTCTCTATGCTTACTAGGAAGGGAGGGATCCTCTTTGTTGGAAGACAACATCATCAGGACCCTCTGTAGTTTTATATGCAAAATGTCTGGTGGAAAAGTGTTACTAGACAGTTAGAGATATATAAAAATATAACCATGAACCAAGAAAGAAAAAACTAGCCAATAAAAGCAAATCTACAGTTGATCCAGATAATGAAGTAGCATCCAGAGAATTTAAAATAACTATGGTCACTCTGTTAAAGGAATGAGGGGAAAAGATGGACAAAAAAGTTGAAAAGAGAAAGAAGTTTTACAAAGCAGTAGAAACATAATAATCAAAAACATATTCTAGGGGCACCTGGGTGGCTCAGTTGGTTGGGCATCTGACTTCAGCTCAGGTCATGACCTCACAGCTCATAAGTTCAAGCCCCACATCCAGCTCTGTGCTGACAGCTCAGAGCCTGAAGCCTGTTTCAGATTCTATGTTTCCCTCTCTCTCTCCCCCCTTCCTCCACTCATACTCTATCTCTGTCTCAAAAATAAATAAACATTAAAAAAATTTAAAAACATATTCTAGAAATGAAATATGTAAAAAACAAAATTAAGAATCCAGAGGATAGGTTCAATTGGCAGACTGAATAGATTACAGGATCAGTACACTAAATGAAACATGAGAATACCCAAACCAAAGAATAGAGAAAAACAGTTTTATATATCCTAAATCCATGTTTAATAAACCCTGAAGTTCTAACATACATACATGTAGAGATCTCAAGATAACAGGAGAGTGAAGGCATAAAAATTATTATTCAAAAGATGATAACTAAGAATTTCAGATGTTTATGAAAGATGTTGGCCCACAGATTCATTAAGCTTGGGAAACACCAAGAAACATAAATATTAACACTCTCTCTCTCTCTCTCTCTTACACACACACACACACACACACACACACACACACACACAGACATATACACACATTTAACACATCTAAGTCAAAATGCCGAATACTGAAGTAAAAGCAATCATATTAAAAGGATACAGTATTTTCAATGAAGAAATAATAAAGTGAACAACTGACTTCTGAGAAGAAATGGCAGAAGCCAGGAGATAATTTATGCATTCAGAAGAAGAAGAAGAAGAAGAAGAAGAAGAAGACTAGGGCAGAAAAAAAAAAAAGAACTGCTAACCTAAAATTAGCTGCCCAGAAAAATAGCCTTCAAAAATAAAAATGAAATAAAATGTTTCATGTAAACAAAAGCTGAAAGAATTAGAAATGAGGAGACTTGCATTACAAGAATATCAAGGAAATTCTTTAGACTATAGGAAAATGATACCACATGAAAACACACCTCAAAAAAATGTACAATACTGGACAAAATATATGTAAATATAGTCAATATTGACTTTTCAGAGTAATAGTAGTAACACCTTATGTAACTAAAAAATATGCATAAACTAAAATGCTCAGCAAAGATGATGTAACAACATCAGGGTAAATGAAGTTAAAGGTTCTGAGGTTCTGGTGATGCAGAAATAGAGGTAAAAGTAAAAATTTATATTATACTGTAAAAAGTCAAGGATGTATGAGGCAATATGACAACCGGGAAAATAATAGTAAAATAATGGATTTCCAAGAAGCTAATAGAAGAAAATGGAATTATATTAAATATGTGATAGTTCTTTAAAAAGGCAAGAACTAAGGAAATGAGGAATATAAAAGAGATAGGCCAATTTCAAAAGAAATTTTAACAAGCATAAACCTAAATGATGACTCATTGGATCCCCTATTATAGACCTACTCCTCCCGCTCCATGCAGTTTGGTTACTCTTTTACAATTGGATGGTTTATGGAAAGAAAAGCCCAGAAGAGCCAGAAAGTATTTGCAGCTTCCAGAACAATAGGACTCTTACCGTGTTCTTTCACGGATATGCACACTTTCCAAATCTGCTGTTGCAGGAAGTAAGGCTTCTAACCAAGCCTAAATTTTTTTGTTATTTTTTTAAATACACTTTTCATCTTGGAAGAATTTTATGAAATTACAGAAAACTGCAAAATAGGACTGATAATCCCCACAGAGTCCATACCCAGTTTCCCTACATATTGCATGAGGGTGATACAATTGCTACAGTAATGAACCAATGTTGATGCACTATTGTTAACTAAAGCTTATATTTTCATTTTTACCTAATGTCTATTTTCTGTCTTAGGATCTCACCCAGGACACCACA
Source organism: Panthera uncia (assembly GCF_023721935.1). Lineage (NCBI taxonomy): Eukaryota > Metazoa > Chordata > Mammalia > Carnivora > Felidae > Panthera > Panthera uncia. Next base: position 52,032,407 of record NW_026057578.1, on the reverse strand, counting down.
CTGTATGGTGTCTCCTCATGTCTCCTTAAGCAACTTTTCAAATTGACAGCTTGACTTCACAGGTTATTGAGACAGTTTTGATGAAGACTAGTTAAGTATTTTATGGAAAGTCCCACAAACAGGATGTGTTAGCTATTGTTCTTATGATTACATTGGGGTTATATGGAGGACCAGAGAGGTAAATTGCCATTCTCATATTGTCATATTAAATGTACCTACTATCAACATGACTTATCACTGTTGATGCTGATATTAGGCACCACACTAAACTTACTCTTTGCCCCCTCCCCTTTCCATACTGTGTTATTTGAAAGAACATCACTATGTACAGCCCACACTCAAGGGGTGAAGAGTAAGTTTAGTGTGGGCACTAAACTTGCTTGAGGGCAGATTTCATACATTATTTGAAATTCTTCTGCATGGAAGATTTATCTCTCCCCCAATTATCTATTTGTTCAATTATTATATTAGGATGGATTCATAGACATTTATTTTATACTTTGGGCTATAATACAGTAAGCTTTTATATATTATTTGTGTAAAAGATTTTCCAGCTTTGACAACTGGGAGCTCTCTCAGTTGGATCCTGTATCTCTTTGATATACCTCCATCACTGCGGGTTTGGGTTTTATTTATTTTATTATTATTATTATTATTTTTAATTTTAAGGACTTCCTCACTTTTTAGGGACTAAAAACTGCTCAAAGCTCATTTTATATGTTTCTTTCCTTTGTCCTAGAATCTGCTATCTCTTCAAGAAGCTCTACTCTTTTGGTCTTTGTTTTATTATGTTTTGGTTCTGTTACAGAATGATATTAAAAACCAAGATATGGGTGGTAGGTGTGCACATTGCTATTGAGGTGTTGCTATTTCTAGAACTTCTCAACTGACAGAGCAAAGAACACCAGCATACAGAATTATTTACAGTTATTTATGGGTATAACCAAGTGTATCCATGGCAAGCTAAACTTGAGTTCATACTGATGTCTTGAACTGTAATGCATTACCATGTGGGTCATTCTGGGCTATTCACCTGTTTCTCTGTGACCTGCCACTCCAACAGTAGAAAACCTGGAACCCATCATCTTCCACTTATTCACTTATTGGTTTGATTCTAGTACACATGTGTAGTGGTATCAGAACTGTTCTCTCAAACCCAATGGGAAACAATTTTGTCAAGTAGGGCACTGTGCTACGTCCAGTTTATCGTATGTATGTCTTATAAAGCCCACTCATTTGCAAAGTTTCTCAGGTAAGAAGTGCTTTCCCTACCTCCTTGACTGAGATTATTTCCTATATTTTAAATGCAGCTAGATTGTTTTGCTACATTCTACATTCATTCACTCCTGGGAGTCCCAAATCTCCTAAATAATTTTTAATTTGAATCTATTGAGGTTCATTCGTTTTGTGCTATAAAGTACACATTTGAAAAATGTGTAATCTAACAATTCAGTACCATACATACTGGCCCCAATGCCAAATAAAATCCCTATGCTTTACCTATTAACTGTACCCCCTGTCCCACACCCATGGCAACTAGTGATCTTTCTAACATCTCTATGGTGTTGACTTTACTGGAATGTCATATAATTGGAATCCTATGTATGTAGAATTTTCATACTTCTTAATTGTAGCAACATACATTTAATACATGTCTTTTTGTGGATTGATAGCTAACTTGTTTATTTCTTTCTTTATTTATTTTGAGAGACAGAGAGAGAGAGAGAATGTGCACGCAAGTGGCGGAAGGGCAGAAAGAGGTAAAGAGAGGGTCCAAAGCAGGTTCTGTGCTGACAGCTCAGAGCCCCAAGTGGGACTCAAACCCACAAATGGTGAGATCATGACCTGAGCCAAAACCAACAATCAGATGCTTAACCCACTGAGCCACCCAAACTCAGATAGCCTATTTCTTTTAATCACTGTATAATATTCCATTGGATAGATGTATCATACTTTGTCTATAACTTATTAAAGAGTATTGTGGGTTGTTAGTTTTTTTTCAATTTTGGGAGGCTAAGAATAAAGCTGCTATACAATTTCACATTTAGGTTTTTGTGCGAACATACATTTTTTTCTGGGGTGCCTGAGTGGCCTAGTGGGTTAAGGTTCCAACTTCAGCTCAGGTCATGATCTCACAGTCTGTGAGTTCAAGCTCCATGTTGGGTTCTTTGTTGACAGCTCAGAGCCTGAAGCCTGCTTTAGATTCTGTGTGTCCCTCTCTCTGCCCCTCCCCTGCTCATGCCCCATTCTCTCTTTCTCTCACATTCTCTCTCTTTTCTGTTTCAGAAAATAAATAAACATTAATTTTTTTTAATCCCTTGAGGAAATATCTAGGAGTATGATTGCAGGGTAATATGACTATATTTGTCTTTGTAAAATACAAAACTGTTTTCCAAAGTGGCTCTATCATTTTGCATTCCCATCAAGAATGAATGAGAATTGCTGTTGCTTTTTATCTTCTCTACCAATTGCTATTGCCAGTTTGTTAGGTATTTTGATAGTTTGATAGTACCATAATACTTTAATAGCAAGATATCACATTTTTGTTTTAATTTCCAATTGCCTAATGACAAATAATATTGAACATTCTTGTTTATAAGTTATGTGTCATCTGTACTTCTTTGGAGAGGTGTCTGTTCAGAGATTTACCTATTTTTTAAGCATGTTATTTGTTTTCTTATTATTGAATTTTAAGAGGTTTCTTTGCATGTTTTGGGTATAAATCCTCTATCATGTATGTGTTTTCCAAATATTTTATTCAGTCTATGGCTTACTTCTTCATTATTTATTTATTTATTTATTTATTTTTATTTATTTTTATTTTTTTAATATATGAAATTTATTGTCAAATTGGTTTCCATACAACACCCAGTGCTCATCCATTTCTTTATTTTTTAAATAACATTTTCACAGTGCAGAAGATTTTTATTTTAATAAAGTTTAACATATAATTTTTAATTGGATTGTTCTTTTTGTGTTGTTCCTAAAAATTTATTAGCACATCCAAAGCCACCTAGACTTTCCCCTATGCTTTCCTCTAGAAGTTTTACAGTTTTGCATTTCACATTTAGGTCTAGTATTCATTTTGAGTTGACACTTGTGAGAGGTGTAAGGTCTGCAAATGGCTTTTGTTTGTCTGTTTGTTGTTGTTGTTGTTTTTTAGTATATGTATGTCCAATTTGTCCATAACCATTTGCTAAAAAGACTGCCTTTTTTTTCATTGAATTGTCTTTGCTCCTCTGTCAAACAGCAATTGACTATCTTTGCATGGGTCTATTTACGGGATCGCTATTCTGTTCCAGTGATCTTTTCTTCTACTCTTTTACTCAGTCCATACTGGCCTGTTTACTATAGCTCTATAGAAATCTTGAAATTAAGTTCTGTGAATTTTCCAAATATGTTCATCTTTGGTATTGTGCTAGCTATTTTAAGTCCTTTGTATTTCTCTATGACCTTTAGAATTATTTCTTACTTTATTTTCTTGTCTCACTGCACTAGTCAGGACTTATAGTCATATATTGAATATGAGTGATACAGAGGACATCTTTGCCCTGTACCTAATCATAGGGGGGAAGTACTCAGTTTGTTACTTTTAAGTACCATGTCAATTATGGGTTTTTGTAGATGATATTTATCAAGTTGAGCAAGTCTCCCTTTATTCCTACTTTGCAAAGAGTTTTCTTGGAATTAATATATATTAGATTTTGCCAAAACTTTTATTGCACCAATTGATATATGAATTTTTTTCTTTAGCTTGTTGATGCGATGGATTACAATGATTGATTTTTTTATTTAAATTCATGTTAGTTAACATTTGGTGTAGTATTGGTTTCAGAAGTAGAATTTAGTGATTTATCACTTACATATGACACCCAGTGCTCATCCCACCAAGTGTCCTCTTTAATGCCCATCATCCATCTAGTCCATTCCACTACCCAATTCCCCTCTAGCAACCCTCAGTTGGTTCTCTATATTTAAGAGTCTCTTATGGTTTGCTTCCCTCTCTGTTTTTCTTATTTTTCCTTCCCTTCCCCTTGTTTATCTGTTGTGTTTCTTAAATTCCATATATCAGTGAAATCATATGATATTTGTGTTTCTCTGGTTGACTTATTTCACTTAGCATAATACACTCCAGTTCCATCTACGTTGTTGCAAATGGCAAGATTTCATTCTTTTTGATCACCAACTAATATTCCATATAATTAATTGATTTTCAAATTCTAAACTTCCAGCTCCTGGTATCCCCAGGCTTTCCTTGACTGTGACAGTGTAAGGCCAGTCTCTGCTTCCAGCTTCACATGGTCTTCTTCCCTCTCTCTGTTTCTCCACATGGCTTTCATCTCTCTACGGGTATGGCTGAATTTCCCTTTTCATAAGGACATCAGTCCTTTTGCACTAGCCCATTCTAATGACGTCAACCTAACTTGATAATTTATGCAAAGATCCTATGTCCAAAGAAGATCACATTCACAAATGCCAGGGTTTAGGACTTCAACATATCTTTTGGGGAACACAGTTCAATCCAAAAGAGGTCATCTAGATTATCCATTCCTTCACGTGTAAATGTTGGCACTTTGTGTTTTTCAAGGACATGATCCACTTCCATCTAAGTTATGAAATTTCTGGGCATAGAGTTGTTTATAGTATTCTTTTTTTATTCTTTTAACCATAGAATCAGTGGTAATGAAACCTCATTCATTTATGATAGTCATAATTTATATCTTTGCCCTTGGTTAGCTTGGCTAGAGATTTATTGATTTTATTGATCTTTGAAATGTACAGCTTTAAATTTTGTTAATTATTTCTACTGCTTTCCTGTTTTAAATTTTGTTGATTTTTACTGTAATAATTATTTTCTTATGAACAATTTAGACTTAATTTCCTGCTCTTTCTCTAATTTCCTATGGTAGAAAAGTAGAGCAGTGATTCTAGATCCTTCCACCTTTCTAATGTATGCAGTTCATGCTATAAATTTTTCTCATCTACTGCTTTCACTGCATTCCACAAGTTTTGTTAAGTTGTATTTTAATTTTCCTTTAGTTCAATATATTTTTAAATTTATCTTGACACCTCTTTAACCCATGTGTTATTCAGAAATGTGGTGGCTAGTCTTCAAATATTGGGAGTTTCCATCTCTTTCTATTATTGGTTTATGGCTTATTTTCCCTGTGCCCTGAGAACATATTTTTTAAGACTTTTATTTTTCAATTTTTAAAGGTATTTTATGGCCTGTAAAATGGTCTATTTAGTGAATGGTTCATACAAGCTTTAGAAGAATGTGTATTTGACTGTTGCTGGATGGAGCATTTATAAATGTCAAAAAGATTAACAGGGCTGCTCAGGTCAACTATTGTACTTATTTATTTTCTGCCTGCTTGATCTATCACATACTGAATTACAAGTATTGGAGTCTCCAGTTATAATAGTGGATTTGTCTATTTATCCCCTCAGTTCTGTCAGTTTCTGTCTTATGTATTTTGATGCTTTGTTGTTAGGTGCATACATGTCTAAGTTTATTGTATCCTTTTTGAGAATTGACTCCTTTATCATTATGTCATGTCCTTTTTATCCCTGTTAATGTGTCTTGCTAAAAATCTACTTTGTCTGATACTGATATAGCTTTTCAGCTTCCTTCTGATTAACTTTAACATTCTTTTACTTTTAATTTACCTTGGTCTTTACTTTAAGGTGAGTTTCTTATAGACAACAGATAGTTGGCTCTGATTTTTTAGTCCATATGCCAGTCTTTGTCTTTTAATTAGTGTTTTAGACAACATCCACTTATTAAGTATTGATATAATTGGGTATTATCTACTGTGTTTGTAACTATTTTCTATTCATTGCATGTATTCTTTCTTTCTTTCCTTTTTTTCTATCTTCTCTGGCTTTATTTTTTTAATTAATTAATTAATTAGCTTTGTTTTTCTTTAGGCAAGTGGGTTTTGCCCAGACTTTATTTTTTTAATTTATTACTATTTCTTTAATTTATATCCAAGTTAGTTAATACATAGTGCAGTAATGTTTTCAAGAGTAGAATCCAGTGATTCTACATATAACACCCAGTGTTCATCTCAACAAGTGTCTTCCTTAATGCCCCTTGCCCAATTAGTTCATCCTCCCACCCCAAATCCCTCCAACCCTCATTTTGTTCTATGTCTTTAAGAGACTCTTATGGTTTGTCCCCCTCCTTGTTTTTATATTGTTTTTGTTTCCCTTCCCTTATGTTCATCTGTTTTGTATCTTAAATTCCCAAACCTTGCCATTTGCAACAATGTGGATGGAACCAGTGTGCATTATGCTAAGCAAAATTAGTCAGTCATAGAAAGACAAATATCAGATGACTTCACTCTGGTTTTATTTGGACATTTTATATTATTCCATTTAATGTCATTTTATTTTTCTCTGAGGAACTTTTTTCCAGTGAAAAATTGTTTTAACATTTTTTGCAGGGCAGATCATCTCTCAGTGAATTAACCAAGTTTTTGTCTGACAAAGTTTTTATTTCTCCTTCCAGGATATTTTGTTGGATATAGAATTCTAATTTGGTAAGGAGTCTTTCTTTCAATAATTTTATTATTTTATTTCAGTCCCTTCTTGTTTGCTTGGTTTCTGATGAGGTGTTCCAGGGTAACTCTTATCCTTGTTAAAGATAGGTACGTAGGTAATATGTTTTCCCATCGTCTGCCTTCTTTCAAGATTTTCTCTCTGCCTTTTGTTTTCTATGGTTTGAATATTGTATTATTCAGCGTACTCCTGAGAAACAGAACCAAGATATATAGATAGATGATATAGATATGGATATGGGTATGGATATGACAGAGATGTAAATATAGATATAGATGATATAGATATACACACACAATATTACAAGAAGTAAGAAATTGTTTATGTAATTATGGAGACTAGAAAGTCAAAAATATACAGAGCCAATGTCCTAGTTCAAGTCCAAAGGCCATCTAGTTATTATAGAAATAAGAAAAGCCAATGTTTCAGTTCAAAGGCCTTCAGGAAGAACTCTCTTTTCCTCAGATGAATGTCATGCTTTTGAACTATTCAGGCCTTCAATTGATTGGATGAGGCCTACCTACATTATAGAGGTCAATCTGCTTTACTCAATCTACCAACCTAAATATCAATTTTATCTAAAAATACTCTCACAAAGACATCCAGAATAATGGTTGACCAAGTGTCTGGGCACCCTGTGGTCCTGTCAAGTTGCCACATAAAATTAACCATCACAAATACCCCTTGACAAATATTTAATTAAATATTAAACAATATTTGATCTCCATTAAATACAATATTAAGGTCATAATTCTGCTAGCCATCATACAGCTATCTTTCATGCAATAAAAATTTATTAACCCCTTTTCCAGAAAAGGAGGTAAAGTCCATGAGTGATGTTTACTCTTCTCTTTGTATCTCATAACTTAAATACTGTGAGGTACAGTTAACAACACTTAAATACTATGATACAAAGTTAATACATCCTATATTACATGACAAGGGGATTAGAGAGAAGAAAAAGATATTTGTTTTATATATATGTATATATACACACACACATATATATACATATATATATGTATACATATAAGTATACACACAAACGTATATATACATATTCATACATGTATATACATACATACACATACATATATACATATATGTATACGTATGTATACATACGTATACATATATGTATATATGTATGTGTATGTATATATACGTGTGTGTGTGTGTGTGTGTGTATGCACAAACATTTTCATAACAAAATAAGGAAAAATTCTCATGACAACCTGAGAAGCACCTCAGCAGGTTGTGATTCTTGACCTGGTGAGGTGATCCAAACTTTCATTCCTAAGGGTTTGGGTCATTAGTAGTTCTGCCTGAATTAGATTATTGTAGTTTTCCATCATCCTTAATCACAGAGCATGGTAATACTAAGAGACACCCTAAGGGAATTCCTGTATTTCAGACATACTCTTCCTTACCTACATTGTAGCATAGTAGTCTCACTTCCCTTCCATAGTCAGGACTATAACTCCTTTCCAACCAGCACCATAACTTCCTTCTTTTTCTGTGGACTCACAGGCATAAAGAAATCACATAGGCTGGCTGGCCATCCTAGGTCAATGGAATCTTTATTGTATCTCCTGATGGAAGCATTCCTCCTTTTGGAGCTAAAACATCTAGGCCACGGAGTATACACTCGTGGGTGCAGGAAACAAAAATTTTGCTAATGGGTCACTAGTAATACTAGTGAGTAATGTCACACCCATTTCTTTCCTTTGATTCCTACACTTGTGAATCCTGGCTATGGAAGAAATAGTATGGTATACGGGATGCTGATTCAGAGAATATACACCCTCCTGGAGAGCCCAGCAAAGTATTGCCACCTATCTGGTGCTGAGTCTTTCCACCACTCTATTAAGCAAGCTGCTTCAGGATGGTGGGAAGCATTAGAAGCTGAATGAATTCCATCATTATGGGCCCATAGCCACGCTTTATTTGCTATCAAGTGAGTTTATTCAGATGAAATGCTGTCTGAAATACAATGACAATGGATAAGACATCTATAATTCACAGTAGTTTTGGCAGAAGCATTGCCTGCAAGGAAGAAATATTTATATCCAGACTGTGTCTATTCCAGTAAAAACGAAACACTGCTCTTTCCATGATGAAAGTAGTTCAATGCAGTTAACCTGCCACCAGATAGATGGCTGATCACCCCAAAGAATGGTGCCATATTGGGGACTCAATATTGGTCTCTGCTGCAGGCAGATTGAATGCTCACCAGTGGCCTTAGCCAGGTAAATCTTGGTGAATACACACTCTTATTGCCGAGGGCATGAATAACCACCATTCCTCCACTCATAGCTGCTTTATTCATGAGTCCATTGCATGATTACAGGGGTGACTGGGAAGACAAGTTGACTGGCTGGCATCCACAGAAAAAGTCATCCTATCCACTTGATTATTAAAATCCTTTTCTGCTGAGGTCAGGCTTTGGTGACCAAATTATGCATTTGGTATAAAATGTATAATTTATACAAAATTATAATGTCTCTATGTTTTTGTTTTTGTTTTATTTTGTTTTGTTTTGTTTTGTTGCCTATTCAGAGATGTCAATCCACATTCTTCTTCCCTAAATATCTTTGTCATCAATTTTCTAATCCTCTTTCTTCTAAGTCCCTGATAAGCCAAATCATTTAACCACAGCCCATGAAGTGGTATAAAATCACATGTCTGGCCATTTCTCAGTCCAAGGAAAGTAAACAACCAGGTGCATTGCTCATTGCTCAAAATTCTGCCGATTGAGATTTCCCTTCAGCACTGTCCCGGAAGGAGGCTATATTAATGAAGCCATTCACTTTGGGGTCATGCTTACATATTCTGGAGAACCATCTGTAAAGCAGGCCCAAGCCTTCTCTTTCTCTGTCAACTGATAATAGGTAATCCCTGTGAGGCCATAGGTGCTTTCTTATAGAGAGAAAGCTGTGTATTAGGAGTCAGACTATGTGCATTTGGACCACTTTCTCATATAACTTATTTGCGCCTTTAGGACCTGCTAAGGCCTGATCATATATTTATCACTCTCATTTAGTTATGGGCTGTATGCCCAATGTTATGGTCTAGTGAGTCAGATAACACCCAGTTCATGATGGGAAATTCAAGTCAATTGACAACTTGGCAGCCATGGTTGAGCATTTAGTCTCTATTAAGGCCCAGGAGCAGGCCAAGAGCTATTTCTCAAAACAAAAGTAATCATCCACAGACCATGGCAGAATTTGCTGCAAAATCCTAAAGGCTTATGTCATGATCTAATCCACCAATGGGGGCATGTCAACGACTCCAAACAGTATCCTTATCTGCTGCTGACACTTTAAGTGTCATTGGATCTGCTGGATCATCAGATGGCCCAAGTGGCAGAGTATCTTTCCAGGTCCTGACAGCCTGGACCTATTGCACAGCCTTCTCTTGTTCTGGGTCCCAGTCAAACTAATAACTTTTTTAGGTCACTTGATAAATGGGTCAAAGCAATATGTTCAAAATCCAAAGAGGGACACTAAGCATTGTGTCTTTTTTTAGGTTGTAGGAGGGGCCAGATACAGTAACTTATCCTTCACCTTAGAAAAAGTATTTTGACTTGCCCAAATCATTAAACCCTTAGAAATTTCACCGAAGTAGAAGGACCCTGAGTTTTTGTTAGATTAATTTCTCACCCTCCAACATGCAAATGTCTTACCAAGAAGTCTAGGAAAGTTGCTACTTTTTGCTTAGTATATTGAATCATCAAAATGTCATTAATGTAGTGAACCATGTGGTATCTTGTGGAAGAGAAAGGTGATCAAGATCCCTGTGAACTAACTTATGACTTAGGACTGCCAAGTTGATGTACCTCTGAGGTAAGACAATGAAGGTGTGTTTCTGGCCCAACAAGTTAAAACCAAACTGTTTATGGTGGGTCTTATTAAAAGATATTGAGATGGGTGCCTGGGTGGCTCAGTCAGTTAAGCATCCAACTCTGGATTTTGGCTGAGGTCATGATGTCACTGGTCGTGAATTTGAGCCTGTGTCAGGATCTGTCCTGACAGCATGGAGCCTGCTTGGGATTATCTCTCTCTCTCTCTCTCTCTCTCTCTCTTTGCCCCTCCCCTGCTCATGCACACACATGCACACACTCTCTCTCTTTCTCTGCCAAAAATGAATTAACTTAAAAAAATATTGAGAAAAAAAGTATTTGACAGAACAATAATTGCATACCAGGTACCAGGGGATGTATTAGTTTGCTCAAGCAATGAAATCACAGCTGATACAGCAGCTGCAGTTGGAGTCATCACCTCATTTTGCCTTTGATAATCCACTGCCATTCTCCAAGATCCAGCTGTCTTCTGCATAGGCTAAATAAACAAGTTGAGTGAGGATGTGGTGAGAATCACTACTCCTGGATCTTTTAAATCTTGTTGGTGGCACTAGTCTCTACAATTCCTCCAGGCATGTGGTATTACATCAGGTTTACTATTTTCCTTGATAGAGGGAGTTCTAATGGCTTCCACTTGGCCTTTCCTACCACAATAGCCCTCATTCCACAGGTCAGGGAACAAACGTGGGGATCTTGCTGTTATGCCCAGAATTCGTGATCCCAAAATACCACCAGGGAGCCGAGTCCGATGTAAAAGCAAAAGAGCCTTTATTCGAGCTAGCTCGAGCTCAATCCCCTACCTGCACCGACACAGCGGTGAGATACCAGGGAGAGAGAGCCAGTTTCAAAAGGACAAAGGTTTTATTGGGGCCTAGGGACAGTTGGTGAGGTAATGGCTGTGGCCTCAGCCGATTGGCTGGGGAAGGGTCCAGTCCTGTTAGGCAGGTGGAGGGGGGGGTTACTCAAGGGGAGGAGGTGTGGTCAAGGTGAAGGACACAGAACAAGATGGAGTCGGCCGGCATAGGCCCACCCTTTCACCTGCCAGTTGCTGAATGTATTTACTCCAGTTATGCATTCCAGAACTGTGAAAATAACCACAGAATTTCAGGAAACTGCTGGGCCCACTGTGAGATGGACTTAAGCTAAAACTCCATTGATCACCTGACCTCCATAAACCCCTACTCTGACGGGGACTACAGTGGTGCTTTGGGTCTCCTGGAATCAGTGCCAGTTGAGAGTCAGTGTTTAGTAGTCCACAAATTCTGTTTCCTCTTTTCCAGCGCAGTAACTGTGATAAAAAGCTGCAGTTCTTTTTAGGTAAAGCTGGAAGAAAAATTAAAAATATACTTGGCAATGTAGTAGGGTCTTTCCTCAGTGGGATCCAACTTCTTCATTCAAATGGTCCTGGGTCTGTAAACTGGCTCAAGTCAGGGAATTGATTGATGGACAATGACTCTCTGTTTTTATGATTCAGGTTAGACTTTTGTTTATTTGATCTAGAACTCTTCTGCTTGTATAGATCAAGTACGAATTTGGTAAGCTTCTTGTCTATTTTACCTCTAGGGATACCATCATCAACTAACTAACACCATAGACCTGCATGAGTTAGGCTATTCTGAGTGCTGCTCTGTCTCTGCTGTCCTTTAACTGTATCACACTCACTTTCCCTTTTGTTGTTTAGTGTTGCCACTTGGCCTCTTCCATGCTAAGATCTGATTATCCACCCTGGATTTAGGTTTCCCAGCTCAGTGACCACTGTTCCCACTACAAGGAATGGTCTATAGAGAATAGTTATGACAGAGCTCTGCAAACATGTTGGGACTCCCTTCACAAATTCATGTCCCACAGTTGTGGTGAAAGGCATGTTTTTAGAATTCTCTTAAAGTAGGTGAGTAGGTAGGTCTTAAGTAACAAATTTAGTCTAAAATCCCAATCATTCTAAACCTTTGAATCTCTTCCTTTACCTTAAAGCAAAGCATTCCCAGCATTTCTGATTTACCCACTGTGAATTGGAGACATCTTTTGGTCTATGGTTCAGCCAACTAAACAAATTGTTAGAGCTCTTTTCTAACATCCTGAATATCAGAATCTCAGCCCATATCAGTAAGGTCAGCCTGATTCAATTTTATGTGTCTCTCACAATTATATCATACACTTAATAAACATTCCCACATGTGTTCTCCAGATTTCTGGCTGCATAAATTAGAAAATGAATGCAGTTATTTTGGAGTGCATTTCACCTTCTCATGGGTCAAACTTTGTATGTCACCTTTAAGGGTCTGCTTGGACTTGAGCTATTTATAGATTGAGAGGCAAAGAGGGGTGTTGGGGTGGGTCCTGAGGAGAATCAGCAGTGTCTTGCAAGGCAAGTGCCAGTACCATTTCCTCAGGCAATGCAGGGTTAATCCCTTCAGATGGAGATGGAGATTTCTTCTACTGCTAGTGGAAAGGCTGCTTCTACTGGCAAAGAAAACATAAGAATTCTGGGGCTCAGTGTCTTCAGTCCCATCAGGGTCTTCCCAAAAACCCAACTTTCAGGATCCCATTCCATCCAGTCAGTGCCCTCTCTCTAACAGTATATATTCAAAGAGTCTGGGAGTTCAAGTTGCCTTGCAATTCAGCCAATTGCAGAATGAGCTTCTGAGTTTGGTTGTCAAGAATCTCAGCCTAGCAGCTTCAGGAGATAAGGGTTTCTTTCAGGGTAGACCTAGAAGTTTTCAGGACAATTACATGGCATTTGAACTGGGTATTCAAATCTCTGACCTCATCCCTTTCTTTTCCCACTCTGTCCAGGGACATTAGGAACAACCAGCCAATCTCATTATGTTTGTTAATTTGGTAAAAATGTTCAAAAGTATCACATGCATATTCACTGAAATCCTTAATTTTAACTGACATTCCTGTATCTAATGGTGATGTTTTGTGTATCTCTATTGCCAGATCATTCCATGGATTATCTGTGCTCTCTTTACTACTGGAAATAGAGTCATGAATGTCTTTAAAATTAATCAGATTAGAGAACCAATTTCCAGAAATCCCTAAACCAATTTAGAAAATTTATTCTTAAAGCTCTAGTCATATATATATATATATATATATGAACAAACTCATCAGATTCCACAAATAGATATATAGTATATATCTGTATGTATGCAGTTAGCAAGCTAGAGATTCAGGGGAGCTGGTGGTGTGCTTTCAGTCTAAATGTTGGAAGGCTAGAGATCCAGGAAAAAACAATGCTTCATTTCTAGTCTGAAAGCAGGAAAAACTGATGTCTCAGCACAACCAGCAGGCACGGAAGAATTCCCTCAGGGGACAGTTGGCCTTCAATGGATTGGATGAGGCCCACTTATATTGCCAAGGGCACTGCTTTACAGAGTTGACCAGTTAAAATGTTAATCTCATGCAAAAAACACCCTCACAGACACATTTAGAATAATGTTAGACCAAGTATTTAGGCACTCATTATCCAAGTCAAGTTAACACATAAAATTCACCATCATGTAACACAACTTCAACAACTCATCCTGAGGTTTTGCTTTCTAGGACCAATCCTGATACTGGCTCCTCTAGCTTGTCTGCCCAGAAAGCACAAAAGCCTGTAAGCTACTAACATGTTGTGAGTTGAAATCATGGGAAGGTTGCAATGAGGAGAGAGAGAAACTACTGAGCTCACTGCCACTTCATATCCAAACTGATTGCTAGATCTTGTGGGACAATCTTACAAGACACCTTATAAATTTCTGCATTGCAGGATAGTCGATCTGGTGAGAAGAGGAAAGAAGTTTCATCTCCTGGCCTAGGTTCCCCTTAATCAAAGATGTACTCATATTTTCAGCAATAACTCCTAAGGAAAGATATCATTAGGTTATTACTTTTTATAATGTATGTGACATAAGGTCTTCCCAGTTAATGTAAGATTAGTAGAATATGATAGAGCTGCTGACATGTTTTTATTATTCCAAATAAGTTAACACAATTGAAAGAAAAACCCATTGCATAAAATGCAGTCAAATGCAGTCAAGACGCAAAATAAATTTGCAAATGACCTGTCACACCAATATGAGTAAAAAGTAAAATAGGGGGGGAAAAACCTTACAAATTAAATGAGAGTAATGATAGATTTCCATGTGTGTACAGATGAAGTATATACTTTATTCACATTATTTTGAGAGTTTCCATGACAGAATACCAAAATGTTCCTTTTCTAAATTAAAATGAATTAAAAACAAATTAAAGAACTCTATGTAACAACAAAACTTAACATATTTAGAACTACTCAGTAGGGAGGCTCAAGCAACTGAAAAAGAGAAGTTACAAAAAACATTCTAATTACAATAACATAAATCATCGTAAAGATCATTCTAAGCTTTTTAAAAAATGTTTCAATGTTTATTTATTTTTAAGAGAGTGAGAGAAACAGAGTGCAAGCAGGGTAAGGGCAGAAAAAGGGAGACACAGAATCCAAAGCAGGCTCCAGACTTGAACTCACAGACCACAAGACCATGACCAGAGCTGAAGTTGGAGGCTTAACTGACTGAGCCACCCAGGTGCCCCACCTAAGCTTATTTTTAATAATACATTTGTTTTGGCAAAGTATTAACTTTATTAACTAGCTATGTTTGTCTCTGTATTGAGCTTCAAACTTCTTTGTAGGTGAAATACTGTTTATTAAGTAGTTCTACTTACTTATTAATAAAATAATGTTATTTACCCATGGATGAGAAAATAAAACCTTTGTAGTATTTCATCCTAGGTTTCAACATTAGGTTTCACAGCGTGATTAGTTTTGCTAATTAGGTGACTGGCCCACAATTCTGCAGGATCACTCTTGACTGAGTTGATAGCAAATCCACCAAGTAAAACAAACCCAGACACCAACATTTGGTTGTGCTGAGGCTATTGAGGGACTCATTTTCTGGCTTAGGGATTGTTCGGAGCTTGAACATGAAGGACAGTGACTTCAGCCAAGAAGAACTACATGAATGGTGACAAACAGAGCTATTAACACAAATAAAAGATTCCTAAATGTGGTAAGACTGTAAAGTCTAGTCTTCTAAAGACTGAGAAAGAAGAAAGAGTTTTCCAGGAACTCAAATCTATATCCTAAAATGTTGGCCATCTTCATTTGTCCCTAGGTCCAAGGTCAGATACTCCAGCCCACCTAACCTGGATTGACACTCATTCTCTTAAATTAGAAATCCTTGTCTAGTATTCCACATCAGAACTTTCAAATACTAAGTGATTATTTTTCTAAATGCATTCTTACTTAGAGGTTTCATCACACTAGAAAAAAAGTTGCAGATTCATTTTTACCTGGAAAGTTAGAAACATGTTTTAACTAAGTCATTGTTTATGTTGGGAAGTTTTTAAAATTTGACTCAGCTATGTCTACACTGCTTCCTTCCAAATTCAATATTATCAGAAACTAGAAACCTCACTCTAATATCACAATATATCTATTCAAAACACCCACTTAGTACCTACTATGTGTTGAGCAGATTGCCACTTGGGAACATTTGTAGTATCTCCTTCACTCTTCATAAATATTTATGATGGGATTTGATTTCCAGCTTGCATATTAGGAAACTGAAGCTGCCTGATGACAAGCATCATATTTGGTGCTCTATATATTTTTGGAGCTTTCTCATAGGTGAAGCTCTGTTTTTATAAAGTGTTATAATCAAATAAATGGCCAGTATTTCAATATCCCACAAGAAAAAAATATGTATTTTTGAACAGTGTTGACTGGCTATAGGAATAATTATATTCCACCCTGATTTAGATAAGTTTCCTTAGAAAATAAGCTTGAAAGGTGGGGTTCTCGTGTAATGATTTAATGAACATTCTCACAAGGAGCTTGTAAAATAAGTGAGAAAAGCAAGATAGAGCAGTGAAAGAAACTAAGCAAAAACATGGGATTAGCTGAAGATCCTGCATGGAACCCTGGAACTGAAAAAAGTATAATAGAGTTGTCCTGCCTTGAAGCAAGGACATTGGGGCTTTAAAGTCATGTTTGGATAATTCTTGGGTGTTTCTGGCCAAGAAAACGTTCATAATTTAAGGAAATTACCCAGAGAAGAGTGCAATTATTTGTTGTTAATCGTCCAATGCTCATGGCAGTCAGAGATAGGTACATTGACTTACGGGGTTTCTGGAAGGACATCAAGAGTCTCCACTATTCATCTGAATGAGAAACTATCAGCAAGTTTCATGAAACTAAGAGGACAACTGTTGAAGATTAAGACATGAAAATTTGTCAGACAAATTGTTAGATTACAGATTAAATGGTAGGTGAATCTATCCAAACAATTACACATTCAGAGCTCAGGAATGCCACAGTAACAAGCCGATTAGCAAGTCCCCATCATGCCCTTTTCACATGATAAAGGCCAACCACTCTGTCTCAACACACATACCATCACCCATTATTGGTGAGGATAGCACAATAGACATTGTGAAACATGTCTGCAAAAGTGTGGGTAAATCAGACAGAACAGAAGACCTAGTTGGTTTAATTCCTACTCTGTGCTGCTTGCTATGAGTCAGAGAAGACATGACTTACTGAGAATCACTTATATGGTAGGTTCTCCCACAGCAATCTTTTGTTTAATGTAATTATCTATGCCTGCACACTTATTTCCAATACAACAGAATGGCTTATTTATGAAGAATGTCTTTCAGGGACCAGTCAAGAAAGCATGAAACTTTATAGGCTCTATAGAGAATTTAAATAGGAAATTGATGGGGTACCTTCATGGCTCAGTCAGGTGGGCATCTGACTCTTGATTTTGGCTCAGGTCATGATCCCAGGGTCATGGGATTTAGCCCCACGTTAAGATTCTCTCTCACCCTCTGCCCTCCTCTCTCTCTCTCTCTCTCTCTCTCTCTCTCTTAAATAAATAAATAAATAGGAAATTGGTGATGAGAAAGCTATGAGCCAGAAGAGAGAGTAACAAGGAATCTTAGAGATTATTAGCAGGAAGGGGCTGCCCCCTACTCTGGCTGAAGGGTCAAAGAAAGTGGTGGCTTATCAGTTCCCAGATAGCCTAGTTGTCTGAGTAAACTGATGCCACAGAAGGAGGGGCTGTCTGAGAGAAGCTCAGATTACAAGAGGATGCAGCCACTGTGGAGATACCATCTGTATGAAAGAGGGGTAAATACCTGAGTATATTCAAAAGAAAAAATATTTTAAAGCAGATCAATGTGTCAGAATGGCATCAGGTGCTTCAGAGAAACCAATGAAGGTAAGTTATATAAGAATTGTAATATGGGGGCATATGGGTGGCTCAATTGGCTAAGTCCCCAACTTTTGATTTCAGCTCAGGTCACATTCCCAGGGTTGTGGGATTGAGCTCTGTGTGGGGCTCTGTGGTGAGCATGGAGACTGCTTAATATTCTCTCTCTTCCTCTGTCCCTCTCTCCCGCTCACATTCTATCTAAAAATAAAATAAATCTTAAAAAATGAATTATAATATGAATATTATCTGTTGCAGGACAGAATTTGGAAATATTAACTAAACCCTTTTATTTCTTTTGGTAGAGAGGTCTTCCTTCTGTCATGGATTCAATAGCTTCCTTTCCTCTGTGGGTGTTCATTTGCCAGAGGGGGTAATATAATAAGAACTAGGGAAAGCAATGTCATCGGTTAACTTTTAAATATAATTAAAAAAAATTTCTAGTAGAGCCATAATATAGAAAGCTTATTATTTGAGAGAGAAGAGGGATTTTGGGCTTCATTTTTTTTTTTTTTTAATAACAAGACTCAAAGCCTAAGTATTCTTCATGTACAATTCCTTTTAAAGACTTTAAGCTAATTACCATTACATGCCCTTAACCACACTTGCCCAAATACCTCCCCACTGCCCCATACACATAACTTACTAAGAGAAGATTAACAATTCCTAGGGGGTGGAAGGAAGATATTCTAGTAATGACACCAGACTGGGCATGTAAGACCTCCTGCAGTAATTATTAGAAAGTTTGGATGAAATATTAACAATTGACCAGAAAGGTGAAAAGTCAGATAGAATATGAAGGAGCAGTTACTTTTTAAAAATTGCACTGCAACAGACAAGAATAGTGGCTTCTGTCATCTTTACCTGAGGACATTCTATAATCCCCATGACTACGCTTGCAGAAAACCACACCATTGTCAGCTTGAGGTGGCAGAGGACAAAATAAGTGCTGGAAAAAAAAAAACCCAATTAGAAACTTTATGGAAATTCCCAGAAACAATGTAACTGAAGAAGTAGTGAGACCCTTGGGGTGCCTGGGTGGCTCAGTTGGTTAAGCATCCGACTTTGCCTCAGGTCAGATCTCACGGTTTGTGAGTTCGAGCCCCATATCAGGCTCTGTGCTGACACCTCAAAGCCTGGAGCCTGCTTTGGATTCTCTCTCTCTCTCTCTCTCTCTCTCTCTTTCTCACTGCCTCTACCCTGCTCATTCTCTGTCTCTGTCTGTCAAAAGTAAATAAACATTAAAAATATTTTTAAATAAATAAGAAGTGGTGAGATCCATAATGAGTAGAAACTTTACCCAAACCCCCTAACTGCTAAAATACACATGCATAGGAAGACCCCAGGGGATTCCGTGAAAAAGTACATAGAGACCATAGAGACATATGGAGATTTGTGAGTTTTCTGTTTTATTGATTGATTTCACAAATCCACGCACAACATAAATATAAAGAGGACCAGACTTAAAAGAGGCAGAAGCTAGAAACTGTAAACTTAGTATACTGACTGTGTATTTCAGGGGGCAGAGCTTGACATTTAAGTCCAGGCAAATTAATTGGTTACTTAAACAATGCAACAATCCTCAGAATAAAAAAAAAAAAGAATTCAGAGTCCCATTTTCAACCAAATGACATACTATACATGTATGTATAGTAGGCATGTATACTAGAAATGTATACAAACAGGCAAATACAACCTATGCACAGGAACAAATAACAGTCAATAAAACTGTGCCTGAGTAAGGACAAATGTAGAGAAATTTATCAGCCAAAGTTTTCAAAGCACTGATTTCAAATAATCAAAATACAAATGGTTTCAATAAGTAAACATCTAGGAAATCTCAACAGAAAAAAAAAATGGAAATGGATTAAATAAAAATTCTAAATGTGAAAATTATAATAACTACATAAAATTAACTTACAATGCTCAATAACAGATTGAACATGGCAGAAGAAACAATTGGGAAACTTGAAAGAAAAGAAATCAACAGAAATAACCCAATCCAAAGGCCAGAGAGAAAAGATTGGAGAAAAAAGTGAAAATTTGTGAGATAGTATCAAGAAGTCTAACACAAGTGTAACTGGAGACCCAAAAGAAGGTGGTAGAGCAAGAGAAGGGCCAGAAATAAAATCTGAAGACTTGGTGGCCAGAAATCCACCAAATTTGTTTAAAAATGACTAATAAATTAAAAAACTTAACAAATCCCAAGTAGGATAGAGTAACCCACTCCTAGGCCATCACAGTTCAAGTGCCAAAAGTGAAAAATAAAGAGATAATTCTAAAAGCACTGATGAAAAATTATATATTACAATGTGATAACAATTATATAATTAGTGACTGAGTTCTCAGAGAAATATTGGGTCCAAGAGGCATGCAAATGACACATTTGAGGTGCTAGAAAAAAATTTAAAATTTAACCCTGTAGTGTTATAACCAAAAATTCTGTGTCTTTATCCAATAAATTATCCTTAAAAATAAGGACAAAAGAGATATATTTTCATATAAAAAAACTAAGGAAGTTCATTGTCAGCAGATCTGGGTTATGAATCACGATACAGGAAGATATTTCAGGCCAAAGGCCAGATAATAATTGAATCTACATAAATAAAAAGAAGACAAATTACTCTATAAAAATAGACAAAACTTTAACAAACATTTGACAACAGCTATATGGGTACCCAAAAACCACATGAAAAGATGTTCAATGTGTTTAGTCATAAAGAAAACGCCATTTAAAACCACAATGAGATACCACTGCACCCTCTGTGTAGTGATTACAATCGGAAGCCTGATAATAGTCTAGGATGTCAAGCAATTGGAACTCTCATGCCTTGCTGATGGGAATGCAAAAGGGTATTATCTCTTTAGAAACAGTTTGGTAGTATACTTATTTCCTATTCCTGATGTAACAAATTATCACATACTTAGAGTCTTTAACACACACACACACACAACACACACACACACACAAATTTACTATCTCCCGGTTCAGGAGATCCTAAGTCTGTAGGTCTCACTGGGCTAAAATCAAGATGTCAGTGCTGAATCCCTTTGGAGGCACTAGGAGGACGTTTCCCTGCCTTTCCAGCTTCTGGAGGTTGCCTACACAACCGGGTTCCTGGTCCTGCATCACTTTGACCTCTGCTTCTGTCATCACATCTCTTTATTTGACTCTAACCTTCTGCCTGCCTCTTACAAAGGACCCTTGTGATCATATTGGGCTTATAACCCAGAATAATCTCTCCACCTCAAAATCACTCATTTAATCACATCTGTAATATCTCTTTGCCATCCGAAGTCATGTATTCACAGGTTCTGGGGATTAGGACATGAACATCTTTGGGAGTGCATTATGTACCTGTTAAATGCCAAGGACTGGAAGATGTAAGCATGTTCTTGGAAAAGCAAAAGGTGAAAGAGTAAGCAGAAGAAAGAGAATCAGGAGAGTAGGAGTTCATCCAAAACTAGAGAATTAATAAGAGAATCATGTTTCCTGAAATACAGGGTGCTTTTTACCTGCTAGGCAAGGATAACATTCCTGACTCCTTCCTAATCCATTCTTCCTCTTTGCTGTTTTCAGTGGCTTTAAAGGCTAATTCTTATTTGGGCTACAGTCACTTCAAAACAATACTTTCAGACAAATTCTCACTCAGGTTGTGCTTTTATGTAGCCATTAATTATCACACGGTGTGCTGATTTAGAAACAGGCTGCATAAAGATGGAAGAGAAAAAATCAGCTCAGTTAAATGAAGACTTACAAGGAAACCTAAGAGCTATGAAATTCTGAAATACTTTCCTGGGGAAGAGTTGCCTATTTAGGAAAAGGAAAGCAAGATTTTTGCTGTGTCCTTTAGCCATTTTCTTGAAATATTCTGACCTAAGTACAATAAGCTCCAAACTGCTTCTCAGTTCTGTGGTAAGTCAGCAGGAGAAAGAGTAAAATAAGGCACTCAATATTTGTCTGTAATTCCTGAGAATGACATTTACCTGCTTATACATAAAAGGGAGTCTTTTCATAGGATATGTTTATGCTATTTATAGTGTAGAAACACAATTAATTAATCATCAGCTTATATTCTACTACACAATGATTTACAAACCTACACTTGATCCATCTGAAATACAGAATCAAGTGGTGTGGTGTTCAGCTTCTCAGATGGTACCAATGAACCATCCTCCTGATAGGAATGCCTTTTATAATCCCCTTTTCTTTAGTACTTTGCTTTTATCTCATACTGTTTGAGTGTTGAGGAGACATTTCTTCCATGATCAGATTACAAGAATCTGACCTCCATCTTGCTAGCAGAGCCTCTCCCTTGTTGGTTTTGATGAAGAAAGTCACCATGTGTGGGAGGCCCAAGTAACTAGTAACCGAGGGGGGTTTCTGACCAACAGCTGAGAAGGAATTGAGATCTAGGTCGAACAGCATAAAAGCAACTGAATGTTGCCAGCAATCATTTAAGTGAGCTTGGAAATGGATCTTTGTCCAGTTGAGTTTTCATAAAAGATCTCAGCCCTGACCATCACTTTGGTAGCAGTCTGCAGCCTCAAGCAGAGAACTTAACTGAGCTACACCAGGGTTTCTGACTCACAGAAATGGTGAGACAGTGGGAGATGTTTTGCTTCCTTTCTTTTTTTAAGTTTTTTATTTTATTAAGTAGGCTCTATGCCCAACATGGGGCTTGAACTCATGACCCTGAGATCAAGAGTCATGTGCTCTACCAACTGAGGCAGGCAGGCCCTCTAGGGGTATGTTGTTTTTAAGTCATTAAGTTTATGGTGATATGTTACAGCAATAGATAACTAATACAAATGGAAACTATAGCAACAAAAAAAGTTATTTGCTTCTATTTATTTTTACTATAGTTTGTATTTAGAAAGTCAATATATTTATGCAAAAATACAGAGTTAAGAGCATTATCATTCCTTGGCAAATAACCCATTATATCTAGTTACATTTACATTTCACTAATTACTTATCTTCTGGGAACTGAAGTAGATTATTTTTCAAATTAAAGTTGATCAATGTGAAACAATCCAGAAAGAAAGAATAAAAGTATGAAGAAAACATTTTCAACAAAATATGATAACCAAATATGACAGACTGACATTAGCTAAGTTATAGCTAATGCAGATGTAGAAGGAACATTATAGATGATCAGATATAGACCTGATGAGAAACTGAGCCCCAGAGAAACTATTCTGTATACCCACAAACTAAGAATGTTTTTTTTACGTCTTTAAAAGTTTGTAAACAAACAAAGAATATGTGACAGTCTGTATGTGGCCTATAATACTTAAAATATATATTTTATGGGGCTCCTGGGGGGCTCCTTTGGCTAAGCATAAGACTTCGGCTCAGGTCATGATCTCACAGTTCATGAATATGAGCCCTGCATCAGGCTCTGTGCTGACAGCTCAGAACCTGGAGCCTGCTTTGGATTCTGTGTCTCCCTCTCTCTCTGCCCTTCCCCTGCTCTCTCTTTCTCTCTCTCTCTCTCTCTCTCAAAAATAAATAAACATTATATATATAT